>NC_070635.1:4016688-4316688 GCF_947347685.1 Pleuronectes platessa
GGATTACGTGGTGTTATTTTTTAAAAAGCTCACGTAATCTTTAATAGATGTATAAATGCTCAAATCTGGATTCAAGGACACTTTACAGTGGGTGGGTATTTGTGTATATATATTAACACCTGGTTAGAGGTGTAGCATTAGGTTAATGGCCGGGTAAGAGTGATGGTTAGACATCCAGTTGTAATGGTTAAGCGTGTGTGTGTTTGTGTGTATACTCCGAACACATATATAGTATAAGTCTATTGTGCGTTAAAGCGGGGGACACATTGTCACTCTATGAACAACACAGGGGTCTCCCGGCCTTCCCTCCAGGGACAGCTCCGTGACCTTTTCACATACAATGTGTGTTGTAGCTCAAGTAACACGACTTGTTCTGGCAGAACTCTGTGATGGCCTCCAGGCTGGACACCAGCATGTGGTCCATGTGACACACACACACACACACACACACACATACACACACACACTCCCTCCTAACCATTACAACTGAATGTCTTGCCATAACTCTTACCCTACCATTAACCTAAACTTAATTCTAACCCTAAAACCAGGTCTTAACCCCTCAAACGGCCATTTAAACTTAAGTATAGGAGTCGTGGGCTCCCAGCACATAAACTCTGTCTCGTGCACACACACAGACTCACAGCTGTACATGTGGAACCAAATCAGCTAATTATCAGACCAACACAGAAGTCGTAACCATTCAAGAAACATCCCTTTGAACCCGGCGGCCCATCGCTGCATCCTGTTTTATCACCGTCAAACTGGCTGAGGTGTATTTCGGACATGTTCTAAATTCCCCCCCTCCCCTCCCCTCCGTGCATTAGCTTTACTCAAAGCGTTCAAATCGTTAAAGCAGAGCCCAGCGTGCCCGTGATCTGTGGCTGACGCACTGTGCGACCCCGCAGCAGAGCAGTGTTAATGCAGAGTTAAGGAACAACAGGGGATCAATGGGAAATCCTCTTCTCACCCCTCTGTCTGCCTTAATAACCACCAGCATGTGTCTGAAATGCAAATATCCATATGTTTTGTTATTCGGAGTAACGGATTTAACGCTGGCCATCGCCGGACTGAGCAGAGAGCGCTCACTAACCTCTCCATAACCTCCCTGAGGAGCTTAGACTCCTTGTTTGCAAACAAACGTGAGGAGAATCTGTTCTCGCTCCGAGGAAACCACCACGACTGTATTTGTATCGGTGTCTAATTTGATTAATTTCTCAGAAGTGTTGAGATATGAGACTAATGTTACAAATTTAAAACTGATTCATTCTCTCCTGTATTTTAACTTATCACACCATTGTGACTTTATTTCTTGTGTCATGTATTTTGGTATTTTACACGTCCATAATCACTGCCTTGTATTTACAGCAGTTTCCACATTTCTTTATTCTTATCTCAAGAGCTTCAAAGATTGTCTTATGTTATTTTTGACATGTTATGTAAATTTGATGCAATGAAGATTTGAGTCCAAACAAGAAGCTCCAGATTGGGACGGCTACGTTTCTCTGAAGGGTCCCACATGTTGGATTGTGTTGAGTGCAAAGCCTTTTTAGAATCAACACAATATAAACATAATTAGACTAATACAACAGTTTGTGGCTCCTGAACACAAACCGTCAACGCAACGCTGACACGCGGCTGTAAACACACAACCGAACTGGTACAGTCATGTTTCATCCGACCGCTGAAAGCTGCTCCACAAATAAACTTTCTTTTGCCCCGACACTTTGAGGTTTAACTCCAGCGAGGACATTATTCCTGCGTCTGCCTCGGCTCAGCCTGTGAGAAGTGTTTGTATGACTAAGATGCCAATCTGCCTCTCAACAGCCGCCACCGCGATGCCCTTGACCCCCGGCTGCTCGGCCCGCGGTCCCGGGCTGTGGCTGCACCGAGCTGCTCCCTGGGGTGACTGTGTGTAAACGGTGTGAGGTGTGAGGTGTGTGTGTGGTGGCGCTGGAAAATGGGCACAGGGCGCTTTGAGAGCTGCTCCAGGGATAAAGGTTAAAACATTCTTCTCCACTAAACAGCTGATTTAACGTTTCCTTTTAAAGGGCCATTTCATCGGAACACATACTTTCCACCTCCTGGCACAATCCTTGCATTGTACCTGCGAGATATGAATAAGTCATCAGAGGAAAGTCTTTGTTTCACTAAACGGTGAAATGCAAAATTCCGGTTCGTCCACATCTCAAAGAGGAAGGGGGGGGGGGGGGGGGGGGGGGGGGGGGATTTGACCCATAGGGAGATTTATTAATGTGTGTTTTTTCTGCTTTTTCGCTTTATGTGTGAAGCCCGAGGACGATGCCATCTATACTGCAGGAGTTTCATTAAATAAAATATAGATGTATAATGTAGGTGTTAACTTTTTAATGCTTTTCTACTGTATATACTGAGGCAGTGAAGCAAATCATTGGTTTCAAATAGGGAACTTTAATGTGAGTGTTGAGAAAAGGGAGATGTGGTTTTTACTAAAGAAAAAATATAGTTTTTAACTCTATTTCCACAATGTTGATTATTAATCTAATTCTTTTCATTTTTGTTCAAACTGGAGATTTAAGGAGAAGTTAAATACATTTGCTGATTTGCAGCAGCAAAGAGGACGGTCAAGTGAAAGTAATAAATAAGTAAACATGCAATATAAATTGAAGGAAATGTAAAAAATTTGAATAAAATACAAATAATATATACAGTGTAAACAGAATATAGAATCTGGTCAGTGTTTCCTCTTTGTTGTCCACACATGGATCTGGTCCCCAAACCAGATCAGACCACATCGGGGGGGGGGGGGGGGCGAGGGCGAAGCATCCCCTCACAGCTTCACCGGATTTAACACCAGTTAGAAAATAAATTCTACCAACAGATATCAAAGCAGAGAAAAACAGCACCGAGCCTTTTTCAGTTTTTCTAATCGTTCTAACCTCGGCTCTCAGCCCCCCCCCGCTTGGCCTGTCTGTCAGCTGAGCACAAGACAGAACCAGGATCATTATGTGTTGCGCTGACCTGTCCATGACCCCTCAGTGCATTCTGCTGTGCCCTCCTGAGTGTGCCACGGTGGGGGTGGTTAGAGAGCTATTGCAACCTCTGACATGTCTGCTGGAGTGTTATGCTATGTGCACAAAAGTGTGTGTGTGTGTGTGTGCGTGCGTATTTTTGCACATATGGCAATGTGTGTGTGTGTGTGTGTGTGTGTGTGTGTGTGTGTGTGTACGTGGCACACCTTTAGGTTCAGCATGTTACTTCTCTACATGATTGCAAAGCCCTGTGGATTAGCATGTACCAGCTGAAAAAAGGCTTGTAGGGGGCGAGGGGCAAGGTTAACATGTATGTTTAGAGGATCAATGAGAGCGAGTGGGTGTTTGGCACTCGTGCGTGTTCACGTGCACGTTTTCTCACCAGCGGAATTGTTTTGAGCCAATTAGCGAGCGCTTCGGCGGTTGTGATGGAAATACGTGCGTAACGTTGGCAATGTTTGTGCAGATTGCGAGGTTTATTTTGTGTGTATAAATATGTGCGTGCGTGTTTTTGTGTGTGTGTGGCTAGCTGCCACAGCTCGTAGCTCCCAGGGAGATCCGTGACCGAAGATCCTCAAGTTTAAGAGTTCATCTTCAGTTCAGCGAGAGGTTCAACTGGCGGTCAGCGGGCCACAGCTAGAGCAGCTTCATTCTCTCTCTCTCTCTCTCTCTCTCTCTCTCTCTCTCTCTGCTACTATTCTGCAACCCACCCCTCACCCACCTCTCACTATACCAACCACACACACACACACACACACACACACTCTCCCGTTCTTTACATCGTGTTTCGCTGAAGTTCTCCCCGTCTCGTTCTCTCAGCTGATCTTTTCCCCTCTGGTTGACCCGGGCTGTGGGGTAATCAGCTGGTAAAGTGAGTCTGTGTGTAAAAAACAAAACCCTTGCTTTATTCCTGCATAAGAGACTCGGGAGAGAAAGTTTCCCGTCTAATGAAAAGGTTAAAAAAAGACAAATAAGCAGATGAACGTGTGAAGGGAGAAAGTATAAGGCCCGGGACCCCCACCTGACTCTGACTTTTATTCCGCCCCAACACCTTGAGGATGTGTTAAATTAACACATTACATAATATCATATTATATTATACTGCATTACATTGCATATTGCAATCGGACACTGTTTACTGTTTTGCATTTTGCATATCACTTTTTACTTCACTTTTTACATCTTTTATCTTTTATATATTTTTATTCAGAAATGTTTATGTCAAAATAAATGTTACTTTGTATAGATATTGGAAAAAAGTGAGTAAATAAGAAGTAAACAGTGAGTAAATATATACTGGTTTTCTATTTTTTATTGCTTTTCCTATGTATGTTGTATTTATTGCGTTTTTATGTTATTGCGTTTTTATGTTTCTATGTTAATTGTAAGCACCAATTACCAGAGCAAATTCCTTGTAGGTGTAAACCTACTTGGCAATAAAACACTTCTGATTCTGATCTGATTCTATAAAGTATAAAATGTGTGCAGGTGTTTGTTTTGCCTCTGATTCGTCAGTTTTCTCTACATAAGTGCTCGTCCCTGGAAGCCAAAGGTTCTGATTTGTTGGCTTCGACTGACTCGTTAATCCCTTTCTCTTTTTTTTTTTTCAGGGTCATTTATCCACATCATATAAATGAACCTGAAAGCTTTTGTTTTGGTTTTATGATTGGAATTTTGATGAGGACATACAGTCCCTTTTTCTGCTTGACTAGCGTGTGCCGTGAGCCCGGTGACCGTTACGTCTGCGGAATCTAATCAGAAACCCCTTTGTCTCTCATTACAGGAAACCATGACCTATTTCAGCAGCTGACCTGAAACAAAGTGCTGCCGTGAGTGTTCGGGACTCGATTTGAGAGCCTTTTATATTTGTGGGCAGTGCCACGCAAAGTAAAAACTAACTAACCTGAGCTGTGATTGGAGATTGAAGCCAAACGCAGCCGTTCACAGAGCAGAGACGCACTAAACTCCAGTGAGTTGCATGTTATCTAACACAATTCAACTTTGCAACACTTAATAATATATTCATTAACTGTGTTAGTTCAAAAACTGACTTAATGAGGAGTTGTCAAAGTACCAGAGATGTTTTTATTCATCCACTCTACAAACATTAAGTTATTTTCTTGAGCTTCTAACCCAGTTTTCCTCCCATGTCTGTCAGACTCTCTGTTTATCTACAGTGTCCAGCTGCATCATTTCCAGGCAGCTGTTTCCTGTCTGACTGTACAGTTCATCCAAATGCTGCTGAACACACAACTTTATTAAAGATTCTGTTCTAAGATATATATAAAAAAAGTTGCATCAATCACAGTAACTGACCAGATGTTTCACCGATGTTTCAGAGACACTCCATTCAAACGTTGTGAAGCATTTTGGGGATTAAACATATGATTTGTAACTTTGAGCACCAGGGGTCTCGTTGGGTTTGGTTTGCTGACTTTGTGCAGCAGCGTGGGATCATGGGAGTTGTTGTCTTCACTGCTATCGGTGATGAAAAGCTCCTTGACTTCACTAATGTTCACAAGGTAATATAGAAAATAAGATAATATATTAGTATAGCCAGGGGTAAAGTGGAAAGACACAATTAAAAGGCGATCAAAAAGAAAATGTCTCTTTACTTTGGTTTAAATTGGGGTTTGAACATTGTTGGAAACATTTTGAATAATGCAAATACACAAGTCAACGACATATATAACATAGGTTTAGTCGTTTTAGATGCTTTAATGACAAAATGAAACATATTATATCTTTATCGATTATTCTCCTAATGTTTTAACAGGTCGTCTTGTCTCTCTGCAACCGAAGTGGAATAAACTCAACAGGGAACCGCTCCAATAATCACTAAAGAGGAAGTGTTGTTGTGTGTCGGCTTCACCAAATCACAGCCGATACCACAGCAGGCTCTGCCGTGATGGATGATTGCTTGGTGTTACCCCCTCACCCCCTCACCCCCTCACCCCCTCAGCCTGTGGGCTTGATGTGGTCCAGCTTGTTAAGCCGGCCCAGTGGCTGCGCTCCAGGAGGGATACGGCCGGAGTGAAGGGGTGAGAGGCAGGGTAAGAGTTTACCACATGATACAGTCAGGATGTGACACAGACTAAACAAACCAGTCACACTTTACTGACTCAGTTAAGCTGAGACCCCCTGACCCTCCACACTGGCTGATGAGTTAATTAAAATACTAGGAAAAGAATGCACTGTTATATTAGTTGGTATTAACAAATGTTTATATGGTTTTTAAATCTGTATACTCTGTACACATGTTTGCAATAAAGGCTCTAGTACTTTTGAGAGAATAGGATGAAGGTGAATAGCAGCGGAACATTTTAATTCAATCTGAATTTCAACCTCAGCCCATTGTTGGTTTGTTGGTTCGTTAGTTTGTTCAAAATCTACAGAACAAAAAGGTTCCCAGGAAAGAATTCATAAATCTTGATAATCTTTGAGCAGCTTGATAGACTTCAAGCGGACTGTTCGGCCTTGGTGTTTATCTTGAGGGTGAACTGTTCAGCTCACTCATCACATCAAGTCGTGGACCCACAGGGAGGAAGTTGTTAGACAGACTGACACACGGCTCCGTGCAGAGCTTTCTCTCATAGTTGGACCAAACCGTGGTCGGCAGCGGTGGCCCCTGGCAGCGGCGTTGGAATCATCTTATCAGAACGCAGGCCGTGCTGCCTCGGCTCTTTGGCTCCCGCCACGATATCGTATTGCTGAGTCTCACTTTGCATGAGAAATCGAAGAGGCGTCCCGTTCTTTATAGCCGCTGCCCACGACCTTTGTCAACCCAGCGAATTAACCTAGAGGCGTATCAGCTGCGCTGGCCCTTTTCTTCTAGAGCCCGTCCTATTAACTGAGTGAGGAGCACGGGGAGGGTCACACTTAAGTAACCTTATCTTGTAATTGGGTTCAAGGTTAAGTGACCCTGGAGCACGAGGTCCGGGGGGGGTTAAGGTCACAGTGTCAGGCAGGAGGGGGAGCTTTTAATCACAGATGAGGCTGGAAATCAAGGACCCGGCTTTTGCTATCTGTCCAGGCCAGACCCATGCCACCCCCCATCACCTCCAGCCTCACCCTCGTTCACCCACACCCCACACGATGCTGACCGTGGGGGGGTGGAGCCGGGCGGGGTTCGGGGGTCTCGAGCGGAGCAGTTGCCAGGCAACCCGTATTCAAGCCAAGGTCTCTCAAGCTTTTAACCTCCACAAATCGATAGAGACAGCGAGTGGGCTAATATCCATCGAGCAGATGGGAAAATTAGGCGCAGGTCTGCCGGCAGGAGAGAGAGGAAAGACGTACGGTCGTCCTAACGATCACAGCATCACTCAGAATCCTCTAATTGAAAGTATGCACAGCGAGGGAAGAGCCCTGAGACGAGGGGAGAGGACGACGATGACGATGGAATTGCTGCGATAATGTTTTTTGGTGAAGCAACATTTCATCAAGCTGTGGCACTCTCCTCCTCTCCAGTGATATCCTCCTCTTCTTCATCAAGCATCACCTTCTTTCTGTTATCATCACTCACTCTTTCATGTCTTCTCATTTATTCCCTCCGTTCTATGTGTTTTCCAACGTTCTTAAAAGATCGTTCCTTTTGTTCTTTCGGTTTCTGAAGGTTTGTCTTTGTGAGCACATATATATTTTGTTTCCTGATAATGTGCCATCAAGAATTTGCAGTAATGCTTAAATAGCTTTCGTATCATCTTGTTTGTTGATTCGAATCAGCTCAATGTGACATTTATTAATAATTTAACCATTTTTGTCCAATTGAACTGCAATTACAAATCTCCAAATCCAATTGATGTGGTTATTTTTAAGAAAATAAAACAAATCCATACATTGCTTGGTAAAAGAGGAGTATATTTTTATTTTTCACAACTGCCCGACCCCCCCACCCTCCCCCTCTCACTCCCTGTCTTTTAGAGAGGGAGATGGATGACCACTGGTGGAGGGGTTCAGGCAGCATGACCCACAGACCTATCCATTGCCAAGGGCGAGGAAATAGCCCAGATTAAAGAGCTTGTAAATAATGGCCCATAAACATCTGCCTGTTAGCCCGGCCAATCCATCTCCGTCTCCCATCTGGTCCCCTCTCTCTCTCTCTCTCTCTCTCTCTCTCTCTCTCTCTCTCTCTCGCACTCTGCTGCTTTTGATTTCCTCATCGTGAGCGGTCCACAGGGCAAATGCATCATCAGACCAAAGTCAGTCATATTCCAACATAAACAAACACTGCGATTGACCCTCGGGTCGTGTACAGTTCAAATCACCACCAGTCCCTGCACCCATGACTTCATCCAAAGACAACAACACAGAGCATTAGCTTTGTTTTCTTTGCTTGGGTTTTCTTCTCGTTATTAGACCCCCTGTGTGTGTACTGCTCACTCAGATTAGCATATGGCATGTTCCTATTTAGGTGAAACCACAGCCGTGAATTCTACTAATTATTTTTGCATGATTACAGTTGTTTTTCAGTCCGACCTCCCCTTTTTTTTTGTTTTTGTGCCACAGTCAAACCTTCACCGGGGCTCTTGTTAGCTGGGTCTAATTAGGACCCCGCCCTGATTAGTAATTAGGCTTTGTTAATGTCGGGCTCCAACATCTGCTCCAAAGACTGGCCACTTGCTCTCCCACTCCCACTCCCCACTTCTCCTCCCACGGCGATGTGGTCTGGCTGGAGCTGTGGGAATCGACCCCTGGCACCGGTGCTAACCACCTCAGTCATGGCCTGACTGCAGGTGGCAAATTGGAGCAAACAAAGGGCCGACGAGCCTCATACTCGCTCAATGAGTCATTTCATGTCACATCCAAGGTCTAAACAGCTTCAAGTAAAACATGGACATCATCTTGTTCATTATGTTTAGTATTCTAGATCAAAACTCTTTTTGGAAGATTAATTTGTGCCTCTACAAAGTGAGTTTCGACCACCAGGGACCTGTCACTTATTCAGAGCAGTTTTTATGCATCTTAAATTATTACCATCAGGTGTGTGTGTGTATCACGATTGACGACATGATGGCTCCAAAAAAGTGAAGACAAAGCATTGCACTCGCCCCCTGGTGGCTGGCTGCAGCATAGGTCAGAAATCGGGCCTCCTCCGTGTTAGTGTAGGGGACTTGGACCCAAAAGTTGAAGTACAAATTCATTTTTCTCAAAGACAGTTTGTTTTGTATTAGGTAGTTCTTATCAAACCGATGTTCAAGTTGAAACATCACGATTGGATCTATCTTAACACATTTCATTTACACTGTATAGAGTGTGTAACATGTTGTGTCTCTGCTCTCACATCCACACGCTGTCACCTGGTGCCTGCTCATATCTTATGCACGTATTCTGCTTGCCTTGGCAAAGCCGTTCCTCGATGTTGGAAGGGAGCTGTGTGGAGGTGTTATCTGCAAACCTATGCAAAATTGGAAATGAGTGAAATGCAAGCTCGGGGAATCACCAAATAATGTATCGATCCCTGTGAACTTTGTAATTGTAAAAGTAGCAATCTTGTCCTTTTTGTAATAGCTGAGCAGACAGGGACTCTGTGACTTGGTGTCATGTACACGCAACACACAGAACAGTAAATCAAGACCTGGACCTGGACCAGAACCCGGAGGTCCTTGTAAATGACCCCATGCATACACCAATGGTTTTTATAATCGAAATATTTATATTATTATATTATTTTTATTCTGGGGGGGATAAAAGTGAATAAATCTAATTACCCGAAACATATACAGCTTTTGAAGCATCAACAAGATATACTGTTTTTCTTACTAGTATTCAAACATATTGAATATTGCATATTGAGGCAAACAATATTTTAAAAGAATTACAAACCAGATTACTTGATGTACTGCAGTGGTAATGACAGAATGCCGTGGGGCTTTATTTTGAAATTCCTATACCCACAGGAAGTGGATGTGAGAGCTGAGAAATGTACCTAAAATACAGTTTTTCATCCAGGAGGGGATTTACTGTATAGGCTGAATAACTTTGAGTTGTATTACCTAAATTATACTTTATAATCTTTAAGTGTGTCTCATCAGAAAGAAATATATTTGGCTGCTTGATTATACATTTTACATTCTGCATACACTTTTAAAAACCTCCTGTCTGAGTCATGTCTCATCTTCTTAAAACAATTGTCAACAATTATCTTTTCTTAATAGATGCCATGGGTTATCTGTTATAATTATATAAATTTATGATATTATTTCTATTATTTTGAGCAGAAATATCTTCTTTCAATATTATAAAACTTCCCTGCACAGTGTTTGACTTTGATTTGTCAGAGAGTAATTTAACAGCGTTTCATTTCTACTTCTGAAGGATCCGATCATTTCCTGCAGCCACTCGCTCCCGAACAAACTTTGACAGCCACTCTTTTGTGAGGTGTGTGTGGGGGGGGGGGGTCTGCAGGGCCGTCACTCATCTTTCTCCTCGCTGACACTCAATGTCACAACCGACACCGGCCCCCAGCGAGACTCATAAGTTTGAATGGGAGGCAGGTAAGTAGATTTTCCCGGCAGGTGAGCTCCATGATCTCACATCACTGAGAGGGACACTGTCCTTCACTTCTCAAATGAGCCCTCTAACCTCACACTGTCAAAATGACTGATCTTCCATCTTAGCGCCGGATCTCACTCAAGGTAAGGTGTCCAATGATGGCCGCTTATGTGTCTTACTTTAATGCATCTTCAAAATGGAGAAAACCATATTCTCACACTCAATATTCGTGCTGTTATTATAAAAATATTTAATCGTTTAATTTTTCATGCCGAAAGCCTTTTTCTTTCCCCTAAAATCTCCATCTCCTCGTTTCCTCTTTTAAGTCACGCGTCGATTCAATTTATGAGCTGCCATTTTTGACCTAGTGAATGACCCTACACCTTAAACACATTCCAATGGAGCCAACAAATTTATTTGGCAGATAAATCATTACTTACCAAATGCTGGTGGTGTGCAAGGTCACAGCCGTGGACGGGAATAAAAATGAAATTATAGCGATCGTAGGTTGAGCTGAGTGTCAACACCGATGTCCCAGGAGT
The DNA here is from genome assembly GCF_947347685.1 of Pleuronectes platessa. NCBI lineage: Eukaryota > Metazoa > Chordata > Actinopteri > Pleuronectiformes > Pleuronectidae > Pleuronectes > Pleuronectes platessa. The sequence continues at coordinate 4,027,733 of NC_070635.1, forward strand.
TTGTGCTTCCACACAATTTAAATCTATATTTGAGACACTTATCGTCTGTATGCATCTTTCTAGATTATGTGCAAATAGAGCAGATTTAATACAACAAAGAAATACTGTATTTATATTTGTTTGTTATTAAAAGTATCTGGACGCGGCAGATGTTGTGCATTGGAATAATCCTGTTTCCAATCAAGTTTGACAGACGACTCTCTCTTCACCTATTCTACTGCATATTTAGTAATAACAGGCTTTGTTCACATTGCAGCTGAATGTCTATAACTTCTCATATGAGCAGTATTCATAAAATAAATGCAAAGAAAATATTTGATAAACCTGCTTGACTGGAAGGAAGTCATATTTTACAGACAATCATTATCGTGCAGAGCTCTCACTTCATTTTAATTCATCTTGAAAACAATGGCAGAATTTCTCAAATAATAAAGCAAAATTTGACCTTCAAAAGTTCATAAGAGGGGCATAAATAAATCCATTTATTGGTTGACATATTAGTTGATTTTGCAAAGCTCCAGATTACAATGAAGTTGTTTTTTCTAAATTCTAACTTTCATGTTTAAAGTTACAAAACAGTAATGGGGATGAAAAATAAACTATATATAGATAAGTCCTGGTATCTGCAGTTTTCCAGAACTGACTCTGTTTTGAAGCTCAAACTCAAACTTGTATTTCTCTGGTGTTTGCCTTCACCTTGTTTAACTCTGTGTTCCCTGCGCCTCAGGTTCATCAGCCTCATCTACTTCCAGTCTGTCTGCTCCACCACCTGCTCTGTTTGCCTGTTCCACCCGATATTCCCTCTGCCTGACCCCACTCCACTGACAACTGTGGCTCCGCTCCACAGTTCTTGGCTGAATCCTGCTTTTCGGTCCAAACTTAAATCAACATTACACATACGCTGCTTTCAGACCTGCACTGGACTCCGGCTGTTTTCCTGAAATTTACTTTAATTACTTTAATTTACTGGGCACATGTGAGTATGGAGCAAGAAAATTCACAGCAAATAAGAAGTCAACTTGGAAAGACAAAGAGATTCAAGAGCTTTTTGTGATCAGGGCCGACACCAGTGTGAATGGACTTCAAACAAAAACACTTCATTTGTCATGTCCTGACTCCTTTGTATGTTAAAGGAAAACTCCATAAAATATCTGTACCCAATTTCTGGTGTTAATATCTGAACATGACCAGTAAGTTGGACTCAACCTGCATGAGTGAAGGAAGCCATGCTGAGAAAGAGGCAGAGAGAAACGGTGTCCACACAGAAAAGGTATTTTCTGACTGCAAGAGTTTTGTGGCTTTCCACAGTGTGTTGTGTGTTTGTAGTTGTGTCGCCTGACAACGTGAGCAGAAGATAACGTGAACTTTGATGACCTCTCGGTTGACCCTAGTCCGGGTGGCCCAACTTAACCACTGACTTAGATTACACAATTTCTCTTTCTGTTCATTGACTGAGGAAAAGTGAACAAGCTTTAAGTCGACAGCTTTGCCACAATCACACACACACACACACACACAGACACACACACACACGGACGTCCAGCAACATTTCCCTCAGACGTATTTGTGGATGCACGTCAGCGTCAAGTATCAACAGATATTATTCTACAAACTGTTTGTATGATAATAATTCAATTCCCCCTCATTCCATCCAACCCCTGCTGTGTTGTGTTGCTTCGAAAGCTTTGATCTGACAGTGGAGCAAGTCATTATTAAGCCTGCACATCACACAGGTGGCTCCACGAGGCCCTAACACCTGTGAGATACCTCAACTGCGAGCTGGGTATAATTGATAACCCGTCATGTGAACATATGCACGGATCGGATACGATCAGGATGAATGAAATGAAATGTGCAGCCACCTCTTGTAATTCTTCATGGGTGGCGGTTTGCGAGGGGGTCACCAGGGGATGCTAATTTGATTTGTCTGACCAATCACCCAATAGGGCGGCTTATCCATGACCGCTGAACCTGTCAGTTTTCCAGTTGGCTGATCAGGGCGAGAACCTTCACTTGACCCCCCTCAGCCTGTATGGTAATGTCATATACGTGGGGGGAGGGGCGCTGGTCGGGGGGGGGGGGGGGGGGGGGGGATGCAGCCTGAGCTCAAGGCCATTGGCCGCTCTGCATCTTGTCATGTCCGTAATAAAACCCAGTGTCCTTGAGGAGAACTTGCAAAGAGGAATCTGATGAAAACATTTCGTGTGTTTATTATTTTTGAAAATATATGTGCAACAGTAAAAAATTTCATTATTCCTGATATGTACGTGAATCATTTCTTCTACTGGCCACTCTTATGGGATGGCAGCGTTGTTTGGTCGGTCCAGACTTAAATATATTTATTAAAAGTGTGAACAAGCATTCACAGGCTCCAGAGAAAGAATCCTGATGACGTGGGTGATCCCTCTCTTCTCATCTGGTGCCACCAGCAGGTCAAACTAAACAGCTACAGGACAGATTGGTCCAACATTTAGTTTTTTAACATTCTTCCCACACAATGAATCCTAAATTTGTGATTGTGATGCAGATATTTGTTGTTTTTGAATGAAATGTACCAACAGCAGTTCAGAGCTGTTCCTCAGATTTTTCCTATATTGCCATAATCGTGTCATCCTACGGCAGGAGTGGGTCGTGTGTTAGCATCGGTACTTCTGATAGCGGGCATTTAGGATTTAAACAAATGTGTAAATGACGCCGGATTTGAATGTCCTTCAATTATGTTGGCTGCAATGCTGTTTACCACTGAAACTCCAAAAGGGTTTTGTGGATTCAAACACTTCACCCACCTGCATCAGCGTAGTGATGAGTGAATTTCATGTTTTATTTTTCGTTGAACTATCCCATTTCCTGCATTTACAAAACGTCTGATCTAAAGTCTCTAGCAAAAGGCGAACACACACGCACATACATGTTGGCGGTCGTGGATAATCCCGTGCCAGGTATAGTTGATAAAAGCAGGTAGACAGTAAAGGGGATTTCCTGGTCAGACTCCAAAGCCCTGTGAAAGCATGCAGGGGTTTACATGGAAGTGCTGCGATCAGAGCTCTGCCGCTCAATTAGCTACTGTTGTAGGTTGGGGGGGGGGGGGGGGGGGGGGGGGGGGGAGAGCGAGCCGAGGTCCAAATCCTCTCTTGCAGGCCAAGCTGCGAGGATTAAGAATGGTTCCTGTCCCATGGCTGACCTCTTCAAAGCCTGCGCAGATGTCCTGATCCCCCCCCCCCCCACACACACACACACCACTCACCAACACTTACGCACACTCAAGCACCCCCCCACCATCTCCTCGAACTCTCTCTTGACCCCACAACCAAAACAAAGCACTCAGGTGATATCTCTTATCACGAGAGCACTCACCAGTTCTTTGAATTGGTATCTCTGGTATCTCATCTCGCCTGCAGTACGTCTTTCTTTCTCTTTGTCGCTCTGCCTCCTGCTCCAGAGACGGGTCCCTCCCTGTGTCCGCTGTCCTTCGGGCTGTGGGCACGGTCGGGTTTTTCTGAATGAGCATTGAAATAAGTCTGTCGTTCCCCACACTCTACTGCCCCTTGGTTGCAGTGTGTTTTCAACCAGGAGCCAAGGTCAAGAGACTCCGGCAAAGACAATGAGCGTGAAGTTTTGAATGACAAATCTCAGACAAAATAGGAAATACACTCTTTATATGGAGATCGCTGAGAGGGTCTGTGAGGTCGGCGGTGGTCCTCAAAGGTCACGACCCCTTTTTAGGGCTGTGAGTCATGTCTCGATCAAAATAATGGCCACCCAATTGGGGCTTCATTTAGGGCTAAGAGGGGCCTGATGGACAATGGATGGATTAAATCATGATAACAGCCAAAATCCAAGGTTATTTTCAACCAGTAAAGACCCTCAAACATTCAGTTAAAATAATCCAATGAGAGATTAGGTGTTTAAATCATTCTTTTCTGTATTAGTGTCTTCTTTGGTGGCCTAAAACTTGTCTCAGAAAGTGCACGGCAAGCACATAACTCCTCCAAGACTTTTATTTGGATCTGGTCCTAATTCCACACGCTCATAAATATCAGTCTCCTGAACATTTCAGATTTTTTCCTTCAAGATCCATAAATTAAATGTTAAATGTTGAAAAATGACCCTCTCTCACAATGGGAAAGAAAGTTTAAAAACAAAATCATGGATCCTTCCGTTAAGTCTTGTGGAAATCAGGGGAGTAAAAAATCCTGCAACCAATACAAATACAGATGAAAACAGATTGTCATGGATGGGTGACTTTTCTGCATTGGTATATAAAGGGTCCACTAATACTGTTTGTGGTGCTACAGTCCGAGGCCACTGCAATTCAATGGTGCAGAATGTCTTAATATAAATCTAATTTCTAGGGATACTGGGCTGAGCATGAAAAAAAAAGTTTCTACCTGTTTGGTTTTTACTTCTTTCCACATTTAACTTAAGAAAGATGTGAAAAAGCTGTTTTATTTTGTAGTATTTGCATGATGATGTTTAAAATCTGTCTAATTTGCCTGTTTCCATGTTATTCTAGCATCTCAGTCCTGTAACAGCAGCAGGAGAAGGACCATACGACAACAAGCTAATGTTTCATCCTAACTGCACTAGTATGTTTATATCCAGACTGATTAACCCAGAAAAGTGAGTGTAGTGTTTCTACATTTTATCTCAGGTTTGAAAAGAAGCACAAACAGGACGTAGAATGTCCAGATGTAGATGACACCTGTATGTGTTCAGACACCATCTCCATCCCATCAGCCGTCAGCTGCTCATCGTCCAATCTGTCCATCTTCCATTTCCTGCTGTCGCTCCTGCATTCACCGGCCCCATGCCGCGCCGTCCCCTCCATTCCTGCCTTCTTCCTCATTCCTTCCATCGCTCCCTCCCTTCCCCTCATTACCCCCCACCTCAGTGCGAGGCTGTCAGAGTTTTAGGGATTCGGTGAGCTGTGAAATCGCACAAATTGCTGTTGCTTTGCGTCTGGCCCGGCAACAGAGGGGGGAGATAGGGAGAGAGGGAGAAAGAGAAAGAGAGGGAAGGATTTTATGCTTCAACACTTCTGAACCTGAATCCCCCCCCCCCCATCCCATCCCTCCCTCCCTGTCTGCCCCTTTCTCCCCTTATTCACTCAGACATGGACAAGAACACGCACAGCTGCAAAATCTACACCCTACAGTCCAAACAACCCCCACCCCCCCCAACACACACACACATACACAGTCAACTTCTCCATCCCCCTCCTCCTCCATCACCACCACCTCTGAACATGTAACCACACCAACGCCCTCGCCATCCTCACGGTGAAGACACCTCCACCACTTTGCTTCAGCGTGCGGGTCACTTCACAGAACAACTCGACGAGAGGCGGCCGCCCTCGAGAGAGAGAGAGAGAGAGAGAGAGAGAGAGAGAGAGAGAGAGAGAGAGAGAGAGAGAGAGAACTCCCCCTCAACCTGAGGAGGGCTGTTTCCGCCACCTCCACTAAAAAGAGCAAAGCCCCCCACCCCACCCCAACACACACACACACACACACACATACACACACACCTCAAACACTGCACACATACACACACACATGCCCCCAGGAACACACAAAAAAAAACTTGCAAAAGGTCACAAACATACATGTTGTAACAGTTTTTTCACTCTTTATTATTCATGTTGTTTCTTGTTCGTGCCAAAGAGTAGTTGTCATGACCTCTGCTGCATTATTTGCAAGGATTATCATTATCAGCAATGAAAAAAAATACATCTTTCTTCAATGGTGTTACCTCCAGTGAGGTTATGGTTTTAACCCCTGTTTGTTTGTTTGTTTGTAAGCAAGATTACACAGAAACAACTGAACCGATTTCCACAGCTTCTGGTGGAAGGATGAGGAATGGCTCAGGAGCCGTATCTTAAGCTTTAGTTTAGCTTCTCTTCATTGGGTTCCTGTAACTTCTAGAATTGATTGTAGATTTTATTGCTGACTTTAAGGACCCGTTCTGGAATTCCTCTGAGGTAGATTTCACATCTTTGGACAACACACATGTCTTCAGCGCAGGCCCGACTCCACAGGTTGAGGCTGAGGACCAGAGGGGATCACATCCACTCTATGGAACCAACTTCCTGAGAAACTCCTTATCCTCTTTTAAATATCTTATTAAGAAACCAGGTGTCCCATCTCTCCTGATTCTGATCTCACAGTCTATTTTCTGATTGTTTTCTTTTAATCCTGCTTCTTTTGTGATCTTCAGATTGAAGATTAATTAGTTTGAATTTAATTAAATTGTTTCTTAATGATTGGTTTTTAACAGTTTGCCTTCCTTTTTTTTTTTTTTTTAATCTTTAATGAGGCACCTTAAGACCTCTTTTCCAAGAGAGGCCTGAGAACAAGAAACATTCACAATCAGCCACAAGCGATTACACACGAGCAACAACAAAACAACACAATAACGACACACGATTCCTAAAAAGACAACACATAGTAAATATTTAAAATCTCCAGGGGGAACATAAGACTGTAGCTTGAGGGAAGTTTGTAAATCAGTTAATTTGGTAAGTGCAACTGAATCCAGTTCTGCCAATATATACATGAGGGATGTCTAGGTATCTTGTGCTGTTTGTACTGGATTTGAATTAGTAACTAATAAATAATAAAGTAGTAAATATTTAACTTGTTAAGAGCCTTGTCACTGTGTTTTGAAAGGGGCTTAATAAATAAAGTGTTATTTATAACGACAGTATTATCATTATTATTATATTTATAATAAATATAGTTCAAGAGCTTTAGGGAGAATTTAATGTTTCAGTGCCCAACTCATCCACACTCCAATCCAGAAGGTGGCGGTAATGCGCAGAGAATCCTCCATTATTAATGCAGAAGTAGAACTGTAGTGCCACTGCAATGCTAACAGCTAACAGAAGAAGATGCTACTTGGCTAAACTCCTTTAGATCCTTGTTTTTAAAAGCGATCATGGTCTCGTTACCTTCACGACTGTTTGTTTTACAGTCGGCAGCAGTAAACTACACCAGTTACTTTAACTTAGTGCAGGTAACTATCTGTCTGTGAAGTTAGCTAGTTAGCTAGCTAGCTGGTGTCTCCAGAATGGACGCGTCCACAGCGACAGTCCAGGGTCTGAGGCGGTTTATCAGCGAGAGACTGACCGCTGCTGCCGCGGAGATACTCGGAGCTTGCGAGACAACCATCGCAGAGTACGAGGGGGAGATCGACCGTCAGCGCAGACTGTTGGACGTCATCTGGAAACCGGAAATCAAGCTGCACAGAACAGGTCCGCACGAGCCATGACAGTAAATAAAACACCACGCGTGCATTCCAACACTTATATGTGAGTCCTAAACACGTGTTCTGTCTCCTCTAGTGGCCCCACAGCAGGAGGAGCAGGTCTCTGAGGAGGAGAGGAGCCAGAGTCTGCACCAGGAGGAGAGGAGCCAGAGTCTGGACCAGGAGGAGAGGAGCCAGAGTCTGGACCAGGAGGAGAGGAGCCAGAGTCTGGACCAGGAGGAGAGGAGCCAGAGTCTGGACCAGGAGGAGAGGAGCCAGAGTCTGGACCAGGAGGAGAGGAGCCAGAGTCTGGACCAGGAGGAGAGGAGCCAGAGTCTGGACCAGGAGGAGAGGAGCCAGAGTCTGGACCAGGAGGAGAGGATCCAGAGTCTGGACCAGAAGGAGAGGAGCCACAGTCTGCACCAGGAGGAGAGGAGCCAGAGTCTGGACCAGGAGGAGAGGAGCCAGAGTCTGGACCAGGAGGAGAGGAGCCAGAGTCTGAACCAGGAGGAGAGGAGCCAGAGTCTGGACCAGGAGGAGAGGAGCCAGAGTCTGGACCAGGAGGAGAGGAGCCAGAGTTTGGACCAGGAGGAGAGGAGCCACAGTCTGCACCAGGAGGAGAGGAGCCAGAGTCTGGACCAGGAGGAGAGGAGCCAGAGTCTGGACCAGGAGGAGAGGAGCCAGAGTCTGGACCAGGAGGAGAGGAGCCAGAGTCTGGACCAGGAGGAGAGGAGCCAGAGTCTGGACCAGGAGGAGAGGATCCAGAGTCTGCACCAGGAGGAGAGGAGCCAGAGTTTGGACCAGAGTCTGGACCAGGAGGAGAGGAGCCAGAGTCTGGACCAGAAGGAGAGGAGCCAGAGTCTGGACCAGAAGGAGAGGAGCCAGAGTTTGGACCAGGAGGAGAAGATCCACAGTCTGGACCAGCCTCCGCCGGTGAAAGAGGACCAGGAGGAGAGGAACCAGAGTCTGGACCAGAAGGAGAGGAGCCAGAGTTTGGACCAGAAGGAGAGGAGCCAGAGTTTGGACCAGGAGGAGAGGAGCCAGAGTTTGGACCAGGAGGAGAGGAGCAACAGTCTGGACCAGGAGGAGAGGAGCAACAGTCTGGACCAGGAGGAGCCAGAATCTCCGGAGGTGATAGAGGACCAGGAGGAGATCTGCTCCAGTGAGGAAGGAGAGCAGCTAGTTCTAAAGCTGGAGGAGGATGAGGAGGATGAGGAGTACTTGCAGCTTGTTTCGAACAAGGGGCCTGATCCGGATAAGGTCTTGTTGAATCCTACGTCCGAGGAGAGACCCCACAGGGAACCAGAACCAAACGAGGACCAGCTCCTCCCTCTCGACTCTCCTGCAGCCCAGAGCCAGGATCTCAATCAAAACACACATGAAAACTCAAGATCATCTTCAGATCCGATGCGTTGCGTCCTAAAGAGGCGGGCAAAAAGCAAAAGGCAAAACCACAACCTCACCGTGTCAAAGATTTCCTCGATTATCTGCAACGAGGATTTCGAGTGCGACACGTGTGGCAAAGTCTTTAAATGGAAGTCACGATTGATCAAACACGCCAAAGTCCACACAGACGACCAGCCGTTCTCCTGCAAAACATGTGGGAAACTTTTCAAACACAAGCAAAGCGCTGCGTTCCACATGAGAGCGCACACGGGCGAGAAACCTTTCTCTTGCAAAACCTGTGAGAGAAGTTTCGCGTGGGGCAGCAGCTTGAAGATCCACATGCGAACGCACACGGGAGAGAAACCCTTTTGTTGCAAGATATGCGGGAAAAGTTTCCGATTTAGAGGAAGCTGGCGGGTCCACGTTAAAACGCACGGGAATGAGAGACCGTATTCCTGCAAACCGTGTGGGAAGACTTTCACATCCAAGGGTGGTCTGCAGTATCACATGAAAACCCACTCGGCTAAGAAGACGGACTCCTGTGCAATTTGTGGAAAAACGTTAAGTAGCGGAGCGCAACTCAAATTGCACATGAGAATCCACACGGGAGAGAAACCCTTCTCTTGTAAACCATGTGGGAAAGATTTCCGATTTTCCAATTCATACAGAAGGCACATGAGAACACACTCGGGTGAGAAGCCACTTGTGTGCGACGTCAGTGGGAAGAGCTCTGGTCTGTTGTCAAACTTACAACAGCATAAAAATATCCAAACTGACACAAAGCTACACACCTGCAGCACATGCGGGGAAGACTTCAGAATCGGGAGTGAATCGGAAGCTCACATCCGACTCGTGCACCCTGGTCAGAAACCAGTGTGAGGTAACAGAGATAAATAGACTTATAAACGATAACGCACATTCTCACATCACGTACTTGAAAATATGTATGGATTTTTATTCGCAAGAGAGACTAGCAACGTTTGCAATTGAGTGCAGTTTGAGTGTGGACCCTGTTAAAGAAAGAGAGTGAATCAAGATGTAGAAAATCTGTAGTCTCTCAATGTTACATTCCCTACCAATGTATAATGTTTTTACTATTTGTGTACCAATGCGTCAGTGCTTTTGTACTTTATTAAAGTTTCTTGAATCATGATTTTTGTTACATTTTCTTATGTCCATCACAACTATTGAATGTTCTCATCTGCATTTGTCAGCAGGATTATGCAAAAACTAAGGATTACCTCGAAACCAGGTGGGAGGATGCAGATTGGGAGGTTTTGAGACATGTTGGGGAATTTCTTAATAACAAATCCAGAGACCTTGATGAGAAATGATATTCAGAAGTGTGTGAAATCTGATGCAGCGTGATTTAATGTAATTTATCCGCTCTACTGAGGGATATTCTAGATTATAGTTTTCTATTCAAGTAACATTTCCTAAATACAGAGCTTATGAATTAAGGGAAATGGGCAAATTAAACAAACTAATGCTAAAATTCAAAGAACCTGAAAAACAAGCAGCATTCTCACAACGTCCTTGAGTTGAACTAGTTTGATTAGAATAAACATGCAGCCTGAAGCGCCTGAGGAAGTCATTGTTTAGTGTCCTGTTATGTTCTGCACTGCATCGTGCCAAGAACAGCAAAGCTACAGGAATTTGTCTCATCGTGACAAACAAGCACTGATAGAGACACAGATGCTGAGTTGATTGATGAACCATAACAGAATAAAAACAGTAGAAAGTGACGATAGATTATGTTTTATACTAAATAAATTAAACAGTCTGTCTAATACAGAGAGCTTTGCTTAATGTGAAGTCAAACTATCTATACTGCCCTCCAGTGGCGCCATTCAGTTACTGCTCCTCACTGAAATCCTCTGCAGTGCAACCTCTCACAGAAATGAAGCTTTAAGATGAATGGAGAGTTTTATTATGTATATTCAATTCATCGGTTTCATCATGAACAGAACACAATTCATTCTAGTGACATGGTGATGCAGGAGATGGAAACATTTCAAATTTAAACTATATTTTAATCTGAAGGTTTGAATATATTCAGACATTTTAAAGCCACAGACTTTTTCAGAGCTTGTAATGATACAGATGTTGAATAAATGAAACAGCTTCTTATCTACGCTACGGATCAAAGTAAAAATATATATAGATTATTGTATTATCTATCATGATAATTTATCTGTATAAAAAGAAGCACGTTTTGACTGATTGAACCTTGGAGGCTCAGTAGCAGTGAGAGATGTAAAGTGAAAACAGTGGATTTGAGGTGCATTGGTTTCGGGGGGGGGGGAAGTGGAGCTCGTTAGTAGAGTCCTGATGACTCCACCAGTACAACCATCACAGACTCTGTTGTGCTTTCTCTTCTTGTAGTTCTGTTAAAGAGAGGAACAGCAAGTACCGGGAGGAGGTTTCACTCGCTGCAAGACGAGAATCAATGTAAACCATTGTGTTATATATGACACCACTTCCCCCCCTCATGAGACTCTTCCCAAAATCAAACTTTCTTTTTAACTTACTCTCTTTGCATATTCTTCTAGTAGTGGCCTTTTAAGCTGCTCCACTCGACCACACTGGGTCTAGTGCCTTGCTCAAAGGCATTTTCACCAGTAATAGGTTATATTTCCATATATTTCATTCCATATTTATTGTTTCTATTATGGTTCCTTTTAGATGACTGGTTTTAATCGGGCTGCAACATAAGGATTTAATCCCTTTCAATCAGTGTGCAACCATTATCTACATCCTCTATAAGGGATCACTTCCTTGAGTATGAGCTAGAAAAGTGTCAGTCAGGAGGTCAGTGATTCCTGTGTGGCCTAGAATTGTAAGTTGTAAAATGTTGTAACACACATATATAAATACACTTAAAATGCAAACCATTTCGTAAAAACCTGTCCCTTTGCGTGTTTTACTTCCTGTTTTATTTTGTACTCGCATGTGTTTCTCAAACTGCTTCACTTCCTGTGTGTGTGTGTGTCCCTCAGTGATCACCTGCCCTGCCTCTGATGAGTCCTACCTGTGTTGCTCTTCACCACGTGGAGTCTTCATCACTCGTCACTGATGAAGAGAGAGGATAGTTTCACTTCATCTCCAGGTTCAGTCTCTGTTCAACTTTCTCTGCGATGCAAATCATTTTAAAGCTCAAAACTTTACCAAATTTTATGATTTCTCCATGTTTTCTATTTAAAAAAGAGGTTGGAAACCAAATTAGTTTTCAAATATACTGAAAGCATTTCAGTACAGATCGATAATTGTAGATTTTATCCATCAGTACAAACATGTGATTCCTGCCAACACAGTGTTGCAGTGAAGTGTCCAGCTGACATTATGACTCTATGACAAACCTGGTGCGTGGTCATTCCACCACAGACGGGACGGGACTTTCACTTTTCGTTTCTTGGTAAAGATTAGAACAGAAGTTTACTTTGATTGATCTTTGAATCAAACCTTGAGATTACACTCAATGTGAAAACTGAATGAACGTCGTGGTGGAGTTCCCCGTGGAGATCTGCTTGGATAAATTCAGCCTCTGTTACCGTTAGTGAAATTAGGTCTCCTTATGTGTGTGTGTATGTGTGTGTGTGTGTGTGTGTGTGTGTGTGTGTGTGTGTGTGTGTGTGTGTGTGTGTCACATTACACTGGTATTCAGCTGTTATTACTTTGAAGCCTAAGTAGTAATACTGGTAGTAGAACTGATTATCTCAGGGGGCCTGGATTTACCCATAAATTCTCCCCTTGAAATATAATCTAAAAGGGAAACACCCCCGATAACCCCCCCACTGCACTGAAAGTCTCATTTGAAAGCGAATATAATATTCAGCCGTATTTGAGAAGTATCTGGGTAAATTTAATATGTTGGTGTCCCTGAAATTCAAAGAAGGAAATACAATTCCTCGAAAACAGACAAGCAAACATTACTCCTCCTCCCTAGTGTTAATGTGATTCTGAATGTTAAGCCACATATTATGCATGAAGATGGAAATAATCCACTGTGGTGATAATGTATCATCCAGGCTATAAAGGGAAGAATGACTTCCTCTGCACATCAGCAAAGTCGGTGCAGAAACAAAAAATAGTCTTGGTTCTATACCAGGACACTGAGTTCTCACCGTCTCCTGACTTCAGCCTGATCTCAGGTCTGCTGTTGACGCACATCACAGTGATCTGAAAGGTCATTCTTTCATCATGAACAGCTGTGAGGACTGTGGTATTAATCAGTGACCACAAGCCTGTTGAGTAACATTTCCAAGTATCTGGAGGCGGAATTGTTTTTTTTTGTCTGTTCAATGTGCAGTTTATAGAAAGAGGCTGTTGATCTGCTGTCGGTCTGCAGCTACTTCCCTCGCCCGCTTCTCTCCTGAAACACCAACACTTCCCTCAGTCTCTGCAGCTTCAGCTCCGGAGCCGTCGACCGGTGGAAACTGTCCGGCTGCTGAGTCCGGTCTCTGTCCGGAGGGTGATGAGCCAGAGGAGACGTGGAGGATGTCGTGGGCACATTCTGAGGAACCAAGGTAGATAAACTCTCATGCTGGCGTCATCCTCTATTACCACATGGGCTTTAATATCAGTTTGATCTCATGCACGTCAGCTTTGCACACAGAGGCGTCTTCTTATCCTCTTATGTGGAATTTTTATTCCACGAAAGAGAATTATTCTGTACATTTATTAACATATTCTGACATTGTTTTACAGGTGAATCATTTTGTTCTTTTTTTTAATTTATGAATTTGCATCAACTTGCATATTACCTCAGAATTGTTATCACTTTGATACCATAATTCTGGTTTCACTCATTTCTTTCTTTAGGATTTTATTGTTTTATCTTTATCTACTTGTTTTTTTTCACATTGCAAATTTATGAGACCTGCGATAGCGCTTCCAGTTCCTGTCTTATTGTTATGCTCTGTGTGTGGAGGGGGTGGGGGGGGGTGTGGGTTTAAAGTGAAACGTTAAATTAAAGGTTAAAAATGAAGAGTGCGTTAAGAGAACCAGAAACCACTTAAAGTCAAATTAAATTCACATTCACAGATATGTTTATTTCTATCACACTGTTACAGTTACAAATTTCTCCTCTTGAATTCAACAGCCTCACTGCAGCACCCAGGGTCCGACTCCAGTTCTGATCACACTGCCTGGCTCAAAAGCAACTGAGCAGCTTCACAAAGGTAATACACTCTATATATATATATATATATATACTGTATATAATGTATATACTCCCAGGCCACTTTTTACACCCACGTAATGCAAATGAATTCAACAGCTCTGCATTAACCCGCAGTGTTCAGATCGTGTTAAGTTTCCGAGAGATGCTAAATCAGGTTTTTGTCTCAGAGGTCACAGCAACATTACACTGACATGGAACCTTCTTCCTCATGTTGGTAAATGAGGTGAACAGAGTTAGCAACTTGCTTCAGTTCACTGCAAACTAAAACCTCAGGAGTAAACATAAGGTCAGATTCATTTCTCTCTGATATATTTACTTCTGCAAAAAGGAGGCTTCGTCCGATTGTTTGTTTGTTTAGCGAGACGACACAGAACCAACCAAACAGATTTCCACTGGTGGACTGATGCATTGTGGGTCAGAGATCACTTTTCATCAATTACCCAGAAAATAATTCGTGGAGCCTGATGTAAAAGATTGAGGGAACCGTTACTGTCTCTGTGAGTCTGTGCAAATGGGTGCAGCTCATCTGACTTGAAGACAGGCGCTCTGCTATTCTGGCATTGAAATGAAATATTCTTCCCCTTTCATGTTGGTAAACGAGGTGAACAGAACATTCAAGCAGACGTGTGGTCAGATTCATATCTCTCTGGCACCGACTGTCTTGGATGGCTGAGCTGACGCACTGGATCTCATTAGACCTTTGTATGATATCAAACCGGCTCTTTTGTCACGTAGAAGTGCAACAGGTGCAAAGTCTGTGTGGGTCTGTGAGGCAGAATGGCCTTTAGCTCTGACACACATCAGTACCTTGACATTAAACACACACATTCACACACCTACACAATGATTTGCATCCCCACAGCCCCCCTCCTGAGGTATAATGTAAAAACAACTTTTGTGCTCTAACGTAGTTTGTGCATCACTCGGGTTTGGTCTCTTCTGGTTCAGCTCCTGGTGCCTGATGTGAACATCTGTCTCTAAACACTCAGAGTTAAACACATTTGGAGTTAACGTGGTTATTAAAGCTGAGGGCTGAGGGGCTGCAGAGGCACCGAGTGACTCATTCAGCTCCTAACACATCTGCTCTGTGCTGGAACGTTCAGAAAGAAAACCCCCCAATAAGCCGAGTGCACTAAGTGTGACAAGGGTCTTTTGAAAGGTCTCATTAAACACACTGGATCCTGTTGTGAGTGTTTTACACTGTTGTACATCAATAGTTATAGGTTCAGTCTGACAGGTGGAACCCTAGGGGGGGGGGGGGGCTGTTTTAAGTTCAATTCGTCATTTCCTCAACACAAAGTAAAATCATCAAACGTTTTTTTTTTTTTTTTTATTTGTTACAAACATTTGTTATAAACATTTTTATTTTTGACTTGAATTTCAGCTTCCTGTTGATGCTAAGTGTTGCATATTCATAGCAGCAGTGTGGATGTGGTGGAAAAGCAGCATCCACGCTGACGCCACTCAAAGGGGCTGAAGCCACATCCTTAGTCACGCCGCTGACGCCTTCGCTGTGACACACGCTGAACCCTGTTCCGCTAAACGCTCTCACACAGACAGCAGCCGTGACTCAGGCAGCTCAGGGGCACAGCTTCTCATTTTGACAAATAAGAACGGGTAAGATTGCTGCTTTTAGAGAGAGAGAGAGAGAGAGAGAGAGAGAGAGGGAAGTGATCAAGTTATTGGAAAAAGTTTGTTTTGACACCTTTAGAAATCCTGACTTGTTAAAGTGTGTGCTCGTTAATGAATGTCTTTACATGCTCCTGTTAATTCTAATCTTCTATATTTTAACCGTTTGTCTATTCGATTAGGTGTTTGGCTCTTTTATTTTATTTTTTACTTTAACCACTGATTATTTTATAACAGATATTTCTATGTACAGTTTCAGCTGCTGTGTGTCCTCTCGTCGAAGCGGCTGGTAACACTGGCTCGTCCCCATGGCGCTGAAGGCTGTTTCTTTATTGTTACTGTGGGAAATCACTCTGCTGATCCACTGTGGTAAGTCGACTGATCCAATTCTATTCAATCTATTGATCTGAGTTCCTAATGGAAGCTCCTCGGTTTAGCTCAGGATTTCACTCTCAAACCTTTGGCCAAGTTTTGCCTAAAGATTCGGTTCCTTAACTTGTTGTTTCTCTTGGAAACCGATTAATTAACGTGTGAATGAATGTTATTTTTTTTTTTTGTAAACCTCACCAGCTGACCGCTCACTTCATTTCATTTGTGTTCCAGTCACGTCTTTGTGTAATGTCACCTGCTCGACGGACTATGATGTGTCACTGAATTGCTCCTGTTCAGGAA
The DNA here is from genome assembly GCF_947347685.1 of Pleuronectes platessa. Classification (NCBI taxonomy): domain Eukaryota; kingdom Metazoa; phylum Chordata; class Actinopteri; order Pleuronectiformes; family Pleuronectidae; genus Pleuronectes; species Pleuronectes platessa. The sequence goes on from NC_070635.1 coordinate 4,043,844, forward strand.
TAAGCACACATCCCGTCCTGGTGCAAGTCAGCTGCAGGTACGAGTTACAGATTTCCATCTATCTTTAATGTTGATGTTTATTTCCTGTGAGTGGCTTCATGATCCTACCTGCAACTCAAAGGGCTCTGGAAACAGTCGAGTCGATTTAAAATGGCTTCGTTTACCTCAGGAGAACACAGCAAGATGCTGAAGAGAAGTTCATGTGAAACTGGTCTCATGTTTATTATGAGTGATTGACTGATTTAGCATTTTGAATTTCTAAGCTACTTTATGTGTCGTCGAGTGTGTTTTTCATAAATACAATATATGACTAGAACCAAACTTCTTGGGGGATTCCTTGAATTTGACCTTTGGATTATGACTCAGTTATGTACCGACCTCTCAGGACATGTTAATGCTAACAACAACACTTCCTGCTCCCTGCTGGACAAACTATATAATGGTCACACTGTTTCTAAATTTTACAGCAAAGAACTAAACTAATAACTTTTGTTCCCGCTGCCAAGGAGGTGATGTTTTCAGCCCTGTACGTTTGTTGGTTGGTTTGCTTGTTGTTAAGCAAGATTACACAAAAAGGATGTGGTCTATGGTTCAGGGAAGAACCCCTTTAAACTTTGGCGTGGATCCGGATCAGGGGGCGGATCCAGGATCAGGCCCATGCAGGGTACTGGTATCTATCAGTGTGTGTTATCCGGTGCAGCCTGATTGAATTGAAGGGGCCTTGGCGGAGCTAAGAGCTTTAACGAGGGTCATTCCAGTCACTTAAATAATCCCATTGGTCATTTCTCAAGCAATGTGTTAAATGTTTTCTGTTTCCCACCTTTTTTTCATCTCTATTTATACGTTATGATATAAAGCTGGTAGTAATCTGAATCCATCACAATTTTCTGACTTTCTCTCTCACAGACCAAGGTTTTATTCATCGGGGGAATTGACAGATTAATCAAAAATGAATGCTCCTGCCTTGCATGGTTTACTTTCTGTCCGCCACGGATTGTAACTCAGAGTTTTTCTGTTGCAGTGACACCGAAAGCGTTGTTAACGGCAGCTGTGAGGTCAAAGGGCCTCGGTCCTGGTGCGTCATGAACCCGACGGATCTCGATATGCTCACAAGCGTCGGGACCAACTGCAACGCGACTGCCAGTCACCAGGGGGATCGAGAACTAACGCAGGAGACCGAGTCCTCCAGCTGGGCTCTGAGTGAAGTGGGTAAGTTAGATTTAAAAACGTGACGTGGTGTTTTCATTCCGTCACGTACTGAACAGATAAGAAGACAAGAACACGGACATCACAAAAGGTCAGACAGACAGACAACAGCCTCTGAGCTGCATCACTCATGACGTGTTTTCGTGGCAAAATATATGAGTTAAGATGATTTCTGAGAAGTTTGATGTTAGTTTCCATCTGTGTTCACACATTCAGATACTTGTTAAGTCTAAAATCATACCACAGCCTATAGATCAAATCAGACCAGCGCTAGAATGGCACATACCTCCACCAAGGCCCAACATCCCCGCTTGAGAAACCAAATTTAACTTCACTAGATCCACAATTTTATTTACAGCTGCATCCAATTGCAATTGTTTTCATCAAAAACCATGAATTATTCTCTTGAGAAATCAGGGAAAGTCTTGTAAAAATTTGAAAGTTGAAAAAACGTATCCTGGATCTGTACCAAAAGAGACGAGGACAGAATGATTCTGCGGCAGTTCAGCGAAGAACCCCGGTTATTCTTTGTTCTAGCGAGCTCTCGTGGAGATAAGAGCAGGTAGCACTATTCAGGCAATAGCTAAAAATATCTTCTCTTATTGGCGTGCGTGCATTTTCAATTTCACAGTGAAACCTCCGCCTCCTTCAGACGTTCGAGTGACGAACACTGACGGACGCTACAACTTCTCATGGGCCAACCACAACTGGACCTACTGTCTCCAGTACCTGCTGCGCATAAGAGAGAGCAAACACCCGTCAAAGGTTCGAAAGCACAAACAGAAGGTGACACGATGCTGCTGCAGGACGATTAATGTTTAAAGGTTCTCCCCTGACGACTCCCGTGCCATCTTCCTGACAGGCTCCGTTTCCTCCCCTTCTCGTGAAGTCCCAGCACACCTGGCTGTACCACAGCAAACTCCGGCCGGGTGTGAACTACACTGTGGATGTTCAGGCCAAAATATGCATTCCCCACTTCCTTCAGGGTCCGTGGAGCGAGTGGAGCGCTGCCGTGGACTGGAGGACAGAAGGAGCTCCTGTGGAGGAGGAAGGTGAAAGAACTGAATCCAACCTGGAAACATTCACATCATCAACTTTGTCACGATAAATCATTTCATTATTTGATTACGTTTTTCTTTCTGTGCATGTGCAGGGATGAATGGATATCCTTGGTTGGTTCTCATCCCCATCATTACTGTCTTCGGCATCTTTTTGTGGTGTTTCAAGAAACAGTGAGTATTGTTCACACTGGAGTGACTTTGTGTTTCTCTCTGTGTTGTTTTTTTGGCCCCTTCACAACTTTAAAGGAGACATTCGCTTTCCTCTGGTGTGTTAAATAGGTTTTAATGTTTATGTGAAAGTTCGGCTTCAAATTAAAAAGAGGCTAAAAGAGAGAAGCAGCAGCAATGGACGGTTTGAGGAAAGGGATTTCTGAACATTAGAGTATGAAAACCTTTTTTAAGTAGTAACCCAAATTAAAATATGTCTCTATTAATAACTTCTTAAATTGCTCTCCAGAAATTCGGTGGCCCATGTTTCCTCATTTCCTCAAACACAGTGAAGTTTCTCATGTTAAAACATCACACATGAGCTCAACAACTTCATTTCTATTTATTCAATCAGGCTTTCCTTAAACTACTACAACGATTCCTGCAACTAGTACTCGGAGAAACCTGCAGATATCATTACATTTGGAAAAGTAGAAGATGTAAATTGTGTTTAACGTTTAATTTCCTTTTAAACTTGCACATCGCTGAATCTAAATCAATTGTACATAAAAGAAAAATAACTGCAGTGTGAAAGCAGGCTGAGCCTCGAGATCACCAGCACTTTAATTTCCTGTAAACGATTAGCATGAGTTCTCACTGCTTCGATCGACACTTTCCGGGCATCACCTCCCACAAGCAGACAAACCACGGCAGCATCGTGTGTGCACCTTGCACTGCTCTGGCTAAAAGACATAGGAAGTCATGCAGAGCAGTGTCAGAGAACTGAGAACACCACCGAGAGCACACACAATTACAAGAAGAAGAAGAAGAGCTCACGTATCATGAAGATGCAATCTTCTTTGAGCCATAACGATTATTAACTCTGCTTTGGTTCAGTGCATCACTTTATGATTCTTTCTTAAAAACAAATGGGTCGTTATTCGTAGCAGCAAATGCAACGTGGTCCTTTTGAAAGTTTCAGTTCGTGGGGAAGTTGTTTTTTGCATTTTACTGCATTTAGGTGTTTTATAATGTTGTTTCACCGCAGAAGCAAATAAGGATAGAGCAATAAAGGTGTTAAAGGTGAAATGTGCCATCATGGTGGTGGTGCTGCTGTCTGTGCAATTCATTGATTTCACTTTGTAAAGCATTGTCCTGAATTCAGAGAGAAATCATATTGTACAGAGCCACTGAAGATCATTGCTGACGACCCTTGCTGTTTTAAAAACACCAGATCTTTAAATATGAAATAGTTTTAACATGGATAGTTCAACAATATTCTCGATGAACTCCTGAAACGTCTTTACAGCAAATAATGTCAGACTGTCTTCAAATCAACATTGTTTTCGACTGTATTATGATATTTGCACCTCATACAGACGTCTGACTTTTGACACTGAGTCAGAAATGAAGTGGTCACTGCAGATTAACACAGAATTGACACAGTGGCGTCATATAGTGCTGGCAATTTTGACTCATGTTCCAAGCAAACCAAGTGTGAGATACATTCGTATTTTCACAGAAAAAACTGCTGTGAAATCATACAAATAGGTTCTGATGATTAAACACGATTAAATGTTCTTTTTCCTGTGATTCACACCCTGAACCCCTCTAAGGTTTATTATTAATATTAAGATGTGACTGTCTCCGGCTTGAGTGCACAGCAGCTCACATTAATGTCTGTTTGCAGTATCAGGATGACTGGTTATGTTTTATAAAGGCCTTTAGCCTCTGCACCTATGAGTTATAAATGTCATTTCTATTTCCTTCCTTCCTCTGAAATCATTTGGTGTCTGTTTCAGCTTTTTGACCAAAGGACTCAAGGTGGTGACGTTCATCCCCAGAGCAAACGTGTTTTTCGAGCCTCTGTACCACGAACACGGAGGAAACTTCAAGGTAACTTCTTCTGTATTTATACTTTTCTACAGTTGATGTCCACTCACATCCACCAATTCAGATACATTCATACACGCCACCAGCACTTTCTCTATCATGCATCCCTCCTAGCATCCTTAAAGAGATAGATGGGGATCAAACCGGCGACCCTGTGGTTAGAGGGCGACCCGCTCTGCCCCCTGTGCCACATCCGAGGAAAGAAAGTGAAATAAACTCAGTTGAGTGTAATTTCAAAAGCGGCCCAGCAGGTGTCGCTGCCGGGACTGTTCAGCACATCTGGACTGAGCAGCCTCTCCGGGGACTTTCCCCTGGCGCACATGTGAGGCCTCTGATGTTGAGAGTGACGCTGTGTGCAGGGGCTTCAAGAGGTTTCTCTGTGGTTGGATATTTTTATATGACAGCACAGTGGAAACTTCCCCTGTCTTTAATGTGTCATCGCGTCAGACCTAAAATAAGACTGTTTTCATCTGATACGGCCACAGATTACGAAGATTTTTTTTTTCCACCATTGGTTTATTTCCCCTGATATATGATCTTCCCTCGGGTTCGACACCCAAACAGACGATTACTGAAACACACTTAAATGTCAAAACAGCCTAAAAATAGTCACATTGAACTTTGCCCCTAAAAGATAAACCACCCGAGTGACAACCTGGAAACAGGTGTTGGATTTTAAGCAGCTGAAACTAGATCATATTTTCAGGGTCGAAGATTCAAAGACAAAAATACTTTTCCCCAACTTGTTTATCATCCAGGTGTTGAGATAGTATTGTATAATTCCATTGTTACCAGGACATTTTCTAGAATCCCATTTATCCTAAACCTGTGATGTGGACATTTATCTCGGGATTAATCTGAATAGAAAGAGCAATAAATACATCTAGCACTAAATAAATCTAGTATTAGTTTTAATAATGGTACAACATACTCGTAGAGTTTACGGTTATTGAGGTACTCTTTAAAAACTACTGACAGCTCAGCTTAAATAAACCCAACACCTTCAGTTGGGAATTTATGTGCAGTTACAACGATTTTCCAGCAGAGTGTGCTACTACGGCAAATACCCTGGAGAGCGTTCAGTGTTGTGAAAGGGGAAGAAGTACAAATATGATGAAATACAGAAGAGATCAGAGTCAGCGTATTTAAAACTATAAAAGCACACAGTTATATGCAAAACATAAAAATCTATAAGAGCAAAATATGACGGTGTAAAGAAAAACATGTGGGAGACAAGAGATCACAGCGTGAAATGCAAACTATAAAACTAATATATAGTTGTATTCGTGTGCTTTTAGCCGAATTATGGCTTGTGCAAGAAAAGCATATGTGAACGATATAAAGCACGTGATATATAGATGTCGTGAAGGGCATATGTGGGGTCACTGGTAACGTTAAGAAATAAAATACTTTCAATAAGAGGTCAAAAGACAATCTGCTGCAAAGGAGTTTAGTTTATGTATTTGATTCTGATGCTGCAGAGTTTCTTTAGTAGCAGCATCTGGATTCTCAACGTCTTCAAACACTTGAACTGACGACAGTTCATTAAACTAAGGTTAAATTGGTAAGTTTATGAAGGACTTGCTCTTAAATGAAACTTGCAGGACCCCAGTGAAAAGCTGTGGTACATCATCCTGAATCTGTGGCAAGTGACACAACAGCACGTCTTCAGTGGCAGGTGCTTTTCTGCAGGTTTGCTCTTCAGAACTATCTCATCCGGGCGTTGTATTTGTTTTGTACACGGTATCTTCAGGATCACCTCGATAAACTGAGCCAGGCTCTTGCAGGACTCTTTGGTCTCGACAGCCTGTGCTATCTGTCTCTCCCTCAGCACAACCAGAGACGCCTCGGCGATGCTGAAGATCTTTTTCCGTCAGGAAGTGGTGACGTGAGCATCGAGAGTGCGGTTCATTCTTATCTGGGCATCACCTTTCTGCGTGTAGGCAAAAACATGGCTGCAGACAATTGACACTTAATAAGCTGCTGTTCACAGCAGTGTGTCTTATAGGTCACATATGCTCAGTGTGAAAATGTTCATGTCAGCTCCTTCTTCCTCCGATGAGTCTTAACGTCTAATAGAAAATGGTTAAAAAAGTCAAAACTTTCCTGCAGTGTGTGCAAAAATAAGTTGGTGGGTAATAATTATGAGTAATGCATATTTTATTGCCATTATGGTGATATCATGTATGATTACAGATACTAAAAATGTTTAGATCCTGCTGGAGGTTGTAAAATCCTCAAGTAGTGAAAAGCCAGAGGTTCCTGCCTGAGGAGCTGGAGGCTGCTGATGGGCGGGGGAACATTTCACCACCGAGCGTTACCTCCTGCCTCCGCTTTTCACCTCTGGATGAGCAGTGGAACGTTTCTGATAAAATCACAGAATAACACCTCAGTCATCCTGGAAGTTTCCCTTCCCTCACGCAGTTCACTTAACCCCTGGTCACCCTCCCCCCCCCCCCCTCCTTCCTGCAGTAAATTGTACTTTCAAACCTATACACTCCTTAATTAACACATTACATCTCCATCCATCCATTCATCCATTATCTATACAACTGAACCTTTCCCAGAATGTTGCCTTCCTTATATTCCTTTAAACATGCACAGTGGTTCTATAGACTCTGAGTTAATGTCTTCCATCTGCTCTGTTGCAGGAGTGGGTGAAGCCTATATTCAGTGAGTACGACTACCTGCGGATGGAGTCTCACGTTCAGCTGATGAGCGAGAAGCACTACGACGTCCCTCAACGGAGCGAGGAGAAGAAGAGCTTCAGAGAGGTCAACGAGGCCAGTAATGGCGGCCACCTCCTCCACGTGCTGCAGCCTCAGAGCAGCTTGCCGCCGCCCTTCCTCTGCGACGGCAGCTCGCAGGGCACCGGCCACTCCGCCGGACACGTCTCCATCCACACGGTCACCCTGTCCGGAGAGGAGTACGAGGAGGAAGCCATGTCGCAGAGCTCCGTGAACACCCTCGCCAGCTACCAAGACGGAGAAAGCTTCGGGTCGTTCGAAGAGGTCGACAGCGAGCATGCTGGGTACGATTCAGAGGGACCTCAGCTGGACGGGCCAAGTGCGATGTCACCAGAGTATGAAGACAAAATGTCCATCGAGTTATCAGAAGTGGGAAAGATAAACTTTCAGCCACGTGCTGAGTTCAACGAGCCGGAGAGGATTTCCCTCGACTCCTTCACCTCCAACGAGCAGTCGGAGGACGGCTACCCTCGGGTGGACCTGGACACCATTGACAGTGGCTTTGCAGAGTGCAGCAGCCCCGGGGCCTCGGACACAGCGGAGCACATGGACTCCGACTTATTTCAGGAGCAAAAAAACTCAAACTCAAACTATGTGAGGCAGTGGATGATATGTAACATTATTCAGGAGGACGCCAGCAACTCAGACTGTGAACTGCGTGAAGCACAGTGATGATTATCTTTCATCGCTGCATTGCATTCAGCTGCGTTTATGCAGGACTGTGACTTCAATGCAACACTTCCCCCTCTTTACAGACACAGTTTGGAGTTCTGTGGGTCGTGCATTTAAAACACGGACGTCGTTGTCGGTATTTTCTTTTGTTTTATAATCGTTGTTTGTGTTTAAATATGGTTTGAAAATGGTCTTTTCCCTTCATGTCTCTTGCGTTGAGTTTCTCAAATGCTCATTCAATGCATCAGTTGGTCCATTAACAGGTCGTAACAAAGCAATGAGCATCTGATATGATTTGCATGGCACCCTGCAACACAGAATCAAAACTCTGCATTCATGCTTTGTGCATAATATCTTTGTCATTCTGTCTCGGTCTCACGTTCTCAGGCTTCTTCCTGCACCAATGCGTGCTGCCTTATCAAGATGTCTGATAGCGTTCTTGTAAAGGACCATTATCTGTCATCACTGCAACCACCCGTCCTGTTTTGTGCAATGTCCCTCATCTCTAAACACAGTGATTATTTCTGAGGTGTGTTTTTTTTATATCAGTTTTACTCTTTCACCAAATGTTATATTCGTTTGGTAAATGCACAACTGTGGAGGTGCAACTGCAGGAGCTGGCAAAAGATTTAAAAAAAGACTAAACTTATGAAACTATGATGTTTTTGAGTAATTCATGGCTGTTGATGAAGCATCTGCAGGGACCGATATGAGTGTGTGATTTAGTTCAGCTTTATTGAATTTAAGGGAATTGTTTGGTTTTGCAGTTGTATCAGATCTAGTCAGCGCCATTCTAATTGGTTGGTTTGTTGCTTTCGTTATTAGCAGGACAATGCTTGAATGAATTTCCTCTCAATTTGGTGGAGGGGTGAGACCTGGGCTTTTTAATGAATCCATCACATTTTGGTGCAGATGTGGATTAAGGGGAATTAGAGATCTGCACTCTATTATTCTAATTCTGTTTTCTCTGTCTTAAATTCCATGTAAATATTAAGTTGGGTTTGGATGTTGTGGTGTTTGTTTCTCCTTGGTGCTCTGTGTGCTCAGACTGTGCCTGCAGATGTCAAAATAAAAGAAAGAATCATGATTAGAGAAGCTGATGCACGTTCTTCAAGACAAGATATATTAATAATTCACCTCTACAAAAATGACAATGAAGAAAAGCATGAAAAAAATGATCAAGAAATGACACCAAAAAAAACACAAAAAAAAAACACTGAGGTTTCACTTCCTGTGATGCAACTGATAATAAATTGAGCCTCAGTTCATCTCATTCAGTGTGTGAGCCACCAGCAGCACCAGGGCAGCCCCTCAGGTAACAGCACATTTCCATTCTCTACCATCATGACAACTATATAGATTTTCTTGTCTTTTTCTTGAAGATTAACTTAATAAATTGTTATATTTAACTCTATTTGACTTTTGATTCTTGCTACTGTGGACTGGGATGATACATGTGTTGAATTACAGTAGAGGTGGACACTAATAGAGAACAAGACGAATTGCAAAGTGATGTTTTACTCTTGTACGACAGAGTGGTACTCATCTCGATGGAGACATGAAGTGTCCCCAGCTCCTGTTCGTGTGCTGGTGCTCCAGCATCCTCGCTGTGAGCAGCTGCTTCACAGGTAAAGGCTCAGCTCTCTGGACACTGACATGATGAAAACCAGGCGTCTCACAGCAGATCTCACCTCGTGCTTATTTGTGCGATCACCTTCTCCCCATTTAACTGTGCAGAGATAATTTCACTTGGGGTCCTGCGTCCTGCGTGGTCGACAAACCACAGAGCAGACGGGAAATGTTTGAAATGTCAAGTTGTTATTCACGTCTTCTTTGAGTAATCTTCATTTACTCAAGCACAGTGATTTTAGTAAATGTTGAGTAAACCCCAGACTGTGAGGTAGTAATATTTTTACTACCCCACAGTCGGGGTTTACTCATCATTTGTCAAATGTTATGGAGTCTTGAAAAGCCCAGGTCTCACCCCTCCACCAAATTTAGTGGAAATTAATTTAAGCATTATCCTTTAAAAGCCCCCGACTCATCATTTACTCAACTCACTGTGCTTGAGGTTTTCCTTTTTATGAAACGTTATTCTTCCACACTTGAAATAAACCTGGTCAAATTATCTCTACTTGAGTAAATGCAAGTGCTGCTTTTCCATGCTTTCAATGCACTTAAGTGAGGTAACTAAGTAAATGTACTTTGTTACATCCCACCACTGGGAATAAGTAATTATGTGCAAATCTACATGATATTCTCTCCCTCACTTGAAGTTGGTGGATATTCCTGTGTGAGTTCCTACTGGAGAGAAATCGCATGTGAGTTGAACATCACCGGTGATCCTGTGGCACCGTCCGACACCACCTACAGCCTGAAGTTCACACAGACCGTGTAACTGCACTTCTTCCACATTCATATATATAAGTTAATGAAAATTTTGAATTCTTAATGTTTGTGTTCATGCATCATGTTATAAACAAAACATGTTAATGGTGGTTTTATTTTTAATTTTCAGGGGAGGCCACGGAAACAAATCTTGTCCACTCATCTTCACTCAGAATCACACTTACAGTTGTGTCTGCACGGTACTAAAGACGAAAAAAACTTTCGGCCAAAGTCATCAGTTCACCTTGGAACTGTGTAAGAACTCCAGCTGCCTTTCACTCATCAAGGGATTTATACCTTATGAACACAGTGAGTAGGATTTTATTGTACTTCAAATAGACCGTATGTGACTTTGTGAACTTGTGTGACATGTGTGTGTGTGTGCATGCATGCAGTGGTGTGTATTTGATATCTGGGGACTGACACATGCACATGCGACACACGCACACAAGTATGCAGAAAGCCTTTATTTTACCATTTTGCACTAGACTTATCTCTAAACATGTCATAATTGTTCTCTGTATAGTTATATATGCAAATGAAATACTTCTGTTTTTACATTCTTTATTTACATGCTTATATGTTTACACTTTTATATATCTAACCTACTTCGAAGATAGAAGCCACTTACAATTTAATTGTGCCTGGTTATAATGACAATAAAGATTTTTCTATGTAAAGACCTTCTGCACTAAATCCATAATGTTTGTTGGACATAGTTTTAAAACTATTGGAGCTAAATAAACTGACTCACATTATCTCAGCTACTCAACCACTTTTGAATCCATTAGATCCACATCTGGATTTAGATCCACCTCAATGTGCCCACACTCAGAGATGTTAGTCCCCTATGTGGGATTTCTTGCATTATTTGGAATCTGTTTAGAAGTTTTTGCGTTATTCTGCTTACAAACAAACCAATGGACATAAACAAAAGCTCCTTGCAGAGACAATAGTACATTGTAGGATTATGACAAGTATTATTCAGGAGAGATACTCAACAGCACATTTTAGGTAGTATCTTTGTACTGTACGTAGTAGACAGATTTCTATGTATGTAAATATTATTCGATCACTGTTTGTGATCAGTTCAGCTGACACCCCCGGATAAAGTTGATGTCCAACAAACACCAGAGGTTTTCAACATCACCTGGAAAAACATGTATGAAGGCCATAGGTACATTGGCAATTACCTCGACTACGAAGTCCTCCTGGAGAAATCTCCCAACAGGGAGAGCAAGGTGAGATCCACTGTCACACACAGACAAACTGAGACGCCCTGGTTCGCTGCAGACCTAAGATCTGACAACGTTCTGATTGTTTCCCCAGAAACTTTCCACCAGTAAGAACTTTTTATCGGTTCCACGGATACAACTTGAAGCCCATGCTACATACTGCACTCGAGTGAGGTCCACTGTCTTTGAATTGCCAGAGTTTGCCACAAATTGGAGTGAATGGAGTCCACAGATATGCTGGAGAAACGGAGTGCAAGAAGGTAAAATCAAACCTTTTCTTTTGTCTTCATGGCACTGACTATGTAAATGTATTGATAAACATCAGAAGTCTGCTTCCTCTAGTGTTGTACTCATGTGTGGGTCTCTGAGTTATTGTGTATCTCAGGTATTACATATATTGAGATATACAGTTACTATAGTATGAAAGACATGAGTCAGTCTCAAAGACCAAAACCCACTCTACTGCTTTTGTGGAATAACCATGAAAAGCCCTAAATGTCAGTTCCACTGTGACCCCTGACTCACTAATGCTGAATTGTTTCAGACTCTCTCTCAGAACAAGAAAACATCATGATAACTTTGACCAAATTTCTGGTGCCGGTGTGCGTGGTTGTGGGAGTTCTGGTATTTGTGTTCCACAGCCCCGCTGCAAGGTAAATCATGTGCACTTTAAAAAAAAATTCAACTCTATCATAACCAAAGCTCTCTGATCTGGATAATGATTTGTATACTTTGCTTTGATTGACAGAATGAAGATTAAAACTCTGTCCCACACGCCGTCGCCCGCTCCTTTCTTTAAACCCCTGTTTCAGCAACATGAAGGAAACCTCAAGGTGAGATGGCCGAGCGGGCTCCTCCCACACAGGGCTGCACAGACACTTAACCACAGTGGAAGTACACTGATTGACAAAATTACATATGAGGATAGAATTTAATACAGGGAAACAATCAAGGCACCCAAACAGCTAGAATGGAATTCTGTTGAATACATACCTGCAAATATCCATCCCCTAAATAGGCCAGATTTGTTTTAAAGGTCAATGTATTATGCTGTGTAACATGTGAAAATAAGTCATGCAGCTGTTTGCAGCCTTATGACTCCTCCTGTCCATGTATGTACAGGAATGGCTCTCACCGCAAGGTAAAGGTGCACTACCGTACAAAACCAACGAGATCTTGATAAACGATGCTGTGACCGTTGAACCGAAACCCAAAACCGAGGACCCAGAGGAGAACCAGGACGTCCACATCACTGCAGTGACACAACTCATATTCCCTCAATGTCCAGCCTCCTACGTGGGCTTACCTGGGCAGCAGGTGGCGCCCCAGCCGATAACCACGGTCCATCCTGCAGGGGACACTTCTTACACCCGGCTCCCCGGCTCTGTCTGGGGTTGCAGCATGGGGGAAGTGCAAGTGACGCCGCCGCCGCCGCCTCAGGACGTCTTCGAGAGCAGCTGCACCGACTCTGGTTGCAGCTGCGACGAACTGACCCCAAGCCCAGAGTGCAGTTTACCAAACAGTCCTGTTGAGGCCAGTTCGCCGCCACGTTACTGTAAAGATTACTGCATCCTCAACAAAACAGCAGAGGGCGTGGTTCCTGTTCTAGTGTCCAGATGAGAGAGGTGCACAGATATTCCATCTGTTCAAAATGTTAAAACCTGTTCCCTGCTGGCACGGATCAGAGCGGCTGGTCATTTCAGGAGAGGGTCCGAATCAGGCCTTTATGCATTTTGCCAAACTATGTTGTATTTGTCTTGTTTGTATTTTATGTCCTGTTATACTTGTTGGGCATTCCTTCCACATTGAAGCTGATTACTCTGAACTCTGACGTCTTCTCCGGGGGGGGGGGGGGGGGGGCGAGGGTTTATAGAGCAAGGATGACACTGACAGTAGGCAAAAGTAGGGCCAACCTCACAAGTGTGGAATCAACACCGGAGCTCAGCGTCGACTCACCAGACCATCGGCCACATCTTCTGTGGGAGCCCACTGGTCCCATTTGCCTTGAGCCCTGAAGGAGACAAACAACTGGTGCGATAAGATATGAGGATTTTTTGGGGTTTGAGAAAAATGCTTTTAGATAATTGCCGGGTCGCCCTCCACCTTCCTATTATTGAAATGTTGATGAAAGCTACGAGTGTTTTTCTTCGGGGGGGCAAAAGGCACTGCTCCTAAAATAAAGGGGATGAATGAAGTGCTCCTGATGTGCTGTACAGTTTTTCCTTAAGGGGATCAATAACGAGCAATTCAATCACGTGAAGGTTTCTCTATTAAACTCTGTTTGTTCTCAACCATTTCTTGTATATATGTTAAAATGATGTAAATGAAAATAAAAAGTTGGCTCTGCTCTGAAACGTAGGTTTGGATTTTATGATCTTTTACATTATCGTATTTCCTCAGGACAGCTAAATTGATGGAGATAATTGGATTTATGAATTCATATTTATTTTCTTATTATTTCAAGTCTACATTTTTCTCAATTGGACTTTTACACATCCTGGTTCACACTCCATACCGGCTGGTGGCGGTATTGCACCCTAACGGTTTTTTGTTTTTACCAACCTCTTTAAAACACCGATAAGAAGCAGCGATAGAGGAGCAGCTGTGTATCAGCAGACGTGACTCTCACTGTGTGTGTGCGTGCACGTGTGTGTGCGTGTATGTGTGTGCGTGTATTTGTGTGCGTGTATGTGTGTGTGTGTCAGTTACAGCTGCAAACATCTGGACTCTAAACCCAAGCTGTGGCTCATTTCACTGTGACATTCTTTAACAGTCAGTGAGAGCAGAGCAGTCGTCTCCCCCCCTGGACGATGTGTCTATGCTGCAGCTTGAAGATAGAAAACTTTGTGCTCATCCTACCTGGTTTATCTACAGTGAAGATTTTTATTGACGTTTTTTTCTTAAAATTTAACAAAATTGTCTGTATTGTCGTTTCATGTGGTTTATATGTGAGTTTGACTGATTTATTGCACTGATTCTATTTTTCATACATTACATGTCGACTTGGTCAGAGGTCTGTTAAGCAGCCGACACAATCTTCAGACCCAAGTTCACAACTTTTCAAAATATAAGCTCTGATATTCATCTCAATATGAAGCATAGCCGCAACAAAATGAAACTTGTGCTTTTACTTTTAGGTCAAATTGGCCAAACAGGAAGTGATGTTATCAGTCCAATATGGTGATTACAAATAATCAAATCATCAAAATGATCCTGTGGTGAGTTTGACCCAGTTTGACCTTCCACCGCCGACCAGAGACACGCTGCCCCGCCCCCACTGACTCCTACAGAGCGCTGGTTGTCTGTTTATTCAATTTTTATTAATTTTGAACATATCAATGCACTTCCCTGGACCATTAACAATACATTTAATTATTTACACGGTTCACAAGAAATCCGTTCCACATTCAGACAGACAGACGTGGGTCGGTGGAATTAAGTAGCTGAGTTGACACATCTCCACCCACTTATCTCTATGTTCATTTATCTGTTCATCAGGTGCGGGTGGAGCAACAACAAGTCACCTTTCCCCGAAGCGCCATGACACAGCAGAGGCCTTTCCCCACCAACATGCCCAGAATGGAGCCCACTCATTGGAGGGTGAAGCAGCGGCTGGATGCTTCACCTCCGGGATAAAAGAGGAGCCCTCTGATCTGGAGCCGGTCATTAAATGGGAGGTGTGGGAGGGGAGTGTGCTGGACCAGCAGGAGGCTGATGGAGCTGAACATCAGCGTCAAGAAACAGCTGCATTGAAACGTAAGCTGCTGTCTTAGTAGAAAAAGCCCGAGTGGCTGCAATGAACACTGTGATGATTTCAGATTTATATTTTATATTTATTTCAACAAAGGTTACAACAAAGACACTTTACATGAGTTTAAAGTTGAATTTAAATCAAATAGATAATACACATCAGAATCCAACATGAACACCATGATATATACTCAGTATTCACACATATACACACTGGCCTAGAACAAACTCCTACCAGAGTGCTCAAAACCACCTCTGGGGCATTTCCTGCTACAGAAGGTGTCTCCAAGACCACAATTTACCGTGACGACACACACACACGCACGCACAAGTTGTGTCTCCATGACTTGAGAGGACATTAAGTTGACAAATTGACTTATATTGATTTCCTGGAGACTTGCTCAAACCTTGACAGTAGGAACTACTTTTTCAGACACAATTTGATCTCAGAATAAGTGACCAAGATGAAAACATGTGACCAGATCAGTGGAACAAACCGACGACAACAGAAGAGGAAGACGAACCTGCTGCCAATCTGAAAAGGAGAGGGGGGTATAGATTTCTCTATCCTAAAAAACATTGTAGGCTACATATACAATTGATTTACAGTGAGAATTATGTTTGAAGGTTTTATAATGGGCTCAGAGGGAAACCAGTCAAACGTCATCGACCAACTTCCAAACTCTTTATTTTGAATCCAGGGAAAGAAACGAATGCCACCAACTCGAGATGGAGGAAGAGGTTGTAGTTGTGAAGAAACCCCGTGTGACTTATTCATCTGCCCGAAAAACAACTGCTCTGAATGAGAATCTGGGCGAAATCGGCTCAACACAGCTCCACTGGCAGAGCAGCAACGGCTCAACAACTTCAGAGTCACATGCACAAGAACCGCTCGCACGTCAGCAGCCGACATTCATCACAATGACAGCCCCACAACCTACATGTGACCGTAAGAGCTGAAAATGCATTACCACTAGAGAAGGTCACGTTTATTTATGAAACGGATTTAAAACAACCAGAGATGACGAAAGAGCTGCACAGTAAAAGAAAACATGAGAAGAAGAACGCCTCAGCCTCTTACCCCAATAACAATAATCAATAAAAAGTTGTCTTGTTACGGTCAACGCTGAAAAATTATTGTCGTGTTTGATCTTTTTTTTTTTTTTTTAAGCAATACTTCTCGAGGTCCTTGTTTCACTGGAGAACATCAAGCAACAAAACAAAACTGTCCTTCAAATACTGCAGTCAGGAAATTCCCCCGGAGCGCCGCTCTCTGAACCTCCAGATGTCGGCACGCTTCCCCTTCCGCTCCAGTCGGTGCAGGACTTGAGATGTTTGGAACAGAGGCTCTCTGCCGACCCCGAGCTGAAGAAGAGGATGGTTAATATCTGTGACAAGTTTTCTGCAAAGCTCTACATGTGATCAGGATAATGAAAGTAGCATAGACCCCCTAGCTCCTCACATAGACGTAATTTTCTTCTATCAAACTCTAATCTGCAAAAAATCAGCAGCTTCATGAATTTAAAGTTCATGAAGCTGCAGAGTAATGTTTATGTTTTGTGTATCTTGATTGTAGAATGAAAGGTTACAACTTAAATTTCGAAGTACTTAAATCAATCATGTGCTTTTTCTTTCAGTGAAAATATTCAGACACGAATCACAGATTTCAAATGTTCCAGCTCTTACTATTTCCCCTGAGGAAATGTTTCCTGTTTAAAACCTTCAATTGACATTGACATTTTATTTTGTGTAGAATGCTACACACTGCATACAACAAATGAAGTAATGTCCACTCTCCAGATCTCGTACCTGGGCCTGTCTGGGGGGATGACGACCAAAGAGAGCGTCTGGAGGATAATGGCCAAGCTCTTCACCAACACTTTGGCCAAAAACATCAACTGGAGGGGAAGAAATAACAAGCAGAAGATAGAGAACCTCACCATCAAAAGAGTCATCATCAGTGAGTGTGATGCAGCAAGAACATACCTCTAAGCCTTGGGGGGAAAAGTGGAATTTGGTGTGCAGGTAGCGGGCGGGGGGGGGGGGGGGGGGGGGGGACTAGAGAAATTAGGTTGCCCTAGAAAGGCAGGCGGTGGGTGCAGTAACCTCTTTTCAAACTTGACCTACTTCCCTCCTCTCCCACAGATGCAGTCCGGCAGAATTCGTTCTGCAAGGACGCCGTGGATGAGGAGATCGAGCGATTCATAAAGCGCTGGCTGCAGCTGGCAGGGGACAGAGATGGAGGGAGAAAAAGACGACAAGAAAAGGGCAAGGAATCCGCCAGCATGCAGGAATACTGCATGGATGACATGTTTACTCATGTGATTGAGTAGTTTCAGATATATCTGCAACAACAACTGTATATATCCTACAGCCATTTTACTTTAATCATCTAATGTGTAACTGGTAAGTGATCTGAAATAATAATAAGAACACAACACACTACAAAACAACACGTCTATAGTCAAATGTAGACGCTTGCACACATACATACAACTACACTTATTGTTCCCTTTATCATATTTACTCTCCTCAATGTTAGGTACAGTAGATATAAGAAATCTATACAGTTCCTTTACATTATATAGTTAATGACAAGATTTGCACTATTAGCATTATTGCTTTTGTTTATTTGGGGTTCTTCATTCTTTGCACTTCCATTTTTAATCATATTTTAATAACTGTTTATGATGTCAATTAAGAGAATTTTATTTTATTTTATTTGCCTTTATTTAACCAGGTCGGTCCCGTTGAGATACAATGACCTCTTTTCCAAGGGAAGCCTGGCCAAGACAGCAGCATACAAAAAAATGTCAACAGAATGACTTCATTGTATTCGTTGTTATTTTACCTTATCATCAGCATTGATTAAATGTTATTGTAAGGATTACAAATATATATATATATATATACAAGAATATAAAAAAAATAAACAAAGGTTGTTACACCGCAAGGTTATTTGTTTTACTCATAAATGTTGAAGAAGATGAGTGTGTTCCTTTGTCACATTTTCTTTTTCTTTTATATATATAACAGTTCTGAAAATAAAAATAATTTAAACACTTCATCTTAGAAATATATAATATAATGTAAAATATGCTTGCACTATGTTTAAATTCAAAACCGACCAATAGCGTTTATGAAGTGGTTTTATATTGTTGTTGTGAGCTTGTGGTTTACAACCTGTAGGTGGCACTGTCGCCGCCAAACCGACACCCGCTAAACGCAGAAGAAGAACGGCACCGGAAGCAAACGTTGGAGTCTTGTGTAGCAGAGAGAGTTTTTTGTGCATAACAGCAAACGTGTTGCTCCGTGTTGCTTTGTGATTGTGTCATTTCACAGAAAGGTGTTGTGTTCGTTTGCTCAATGTGATTTAAGGAGCGTGTGTACGTGCTGGTGTCTTCGGAGAGCCGTAACGTCCCGCCGCCACCTAGCATCCCCAGCTAGCCTGTTAGCTTCCTGTCAACACCACGGGCCGAGTCAAACCATGAATTCGGTCCAGAGCAGAACTTTGCCGCCGAACCTGCGCGACGACGAGACGCTGCTGGTGGAGAACGCCATCAGACTGGCGATCGACTCCATCCTGAACGTGTTGTCCGGCGTCCACGGCGCCAGGACCCATGAGTACCAGCGGACGGTGGCGGACAGGGACAAAGAGATCCGCCGGCTGGACCGCAGGCTGCGGGGGATCGAACACGAGCTGCAGGTGCTCCGGCTGCAGGGATGCACCTGCTCGGTGTTCGGAGACGAGCTGGGCCCCGGTGGGTCTCACACCTCCTCCGGTGACCGGCAGAGGGGCGAGCGGAGCGGGTTCGAACCAGGCTGCCTGGACCCTGAGATGTCAGCGGTGCAGCAGGAGTGTGAGATGAGCATTTCCTGTGAGTAACCATGAGTGTTTACACCTCTTTTAACTTTGAATCATAAGAAAGCACAACTGCATTTTACTTGAGTGGTCGTTCTCGAACCAGAAGATCGGGGGTTCGATCCCAGCCTTCCCTAGATACTGAACCTCAAATCGCCCCTTCTCATAGAGAAAGTGATACACCTGGATGCACTGGATGAATGTAAAACTATACTTTAGAGCACTTAGAGTCGTCATCAGGATTAGACAAGACCCCTAAAGATGAGATATTGTTATTTTGTGTGAATGAGTTGTTTATGTTTAGAAGATGTTTGTGTTTTAATCACTCAGATGCACACAGACATTAGATTGGCACCATAGGGTGGAGAAAACTCAGGGGATCCAGTTTCAATCATGATATTTAAGAAATCAAGAAACAGCTGGTTTTCACTTTACTCTCCGGCCCTGTTGGTTTGCTTTGTTCACTTTGATCACTGGACTCAATTGGCTTTTGAATTTTTCAAAAGCAAATTTCACAAGCACGATGGGCTTGTTGCTGCGTGAAATTTCAAACACAGGGATGATGCCAAGCAGAGCAGGTAGTTAAAGGGCTGGAAGACATGATAGAAACGGCTGTTTACATTGATGAAGAGGTCTCTGTCTCACTGAGGTGATCAGCACATTGATGAAGAGGTGCCCAACATCTGGCTCTGCCTCTGTGAGGTGATTGACCCCCCCTGCCTCAGGAGCTCTTTGCTGGAGTCCAGGATCTCGTTCCTCCTCCACAGGCTGCAGCAATGACTCAGTCCAACCTTCACCTCCTGCTGAACTAACGAAATCTGAACAAAACAAAAAAACAGCTCCATTCACAGTAATGACATCAAATGTAGCGTGTCACTTCCTCCAATGAGACGCTGTTTTTTGTCTCTTTTCTCCACAGTGGGTCTTTTTGCCAGACCCCTCTCACACGTCTCCTCCCAAAGTCCAGAGTCGGCTCCTCTGTCGTCCCCCAGCAGGTTGTGCCTGGAGCAGGCCTGCGCCTCCCTCTCCTCACAGACTTCAGGTGTATCGGAGGCAGCCAGACTTCTGCCCTCATCTCCCAGCAGCCTCGTGGTCAAAGAAGAGCCGTGTGACATCGACGCAGTTTTAATCAAGATGGAAATGAGCGAGGAGCGATTCGGGGAGTGTCAGGAGAGCACAGGAAGTACATGTCAGGACGAAGACGGCCTCGCTGTAAAAAGTAATTTATCCAACATATAATTCCTATTGTATATAAATATTAACATGAGCATAAGAATGTATTTGTTTGAATGTTTTCTACAGAATTTTTCTGACACGAGGGCTGGATATAAAACTGGCTTATACTTTGAATCCCAACTGAAATGAGTCTAAAATCTGTCCTATCAACAATTTTCTTCAAAATACATTTTACTTCTTCCTTAATCAGATGTTTTTTATTTAAATCACAATTACACACATTTCAAACTACTTCTGTGTATTTTGTTAAACAGAAAAATAATGTTCTATAAAGTTGAGTATAAGATATGCCACTGGTATTTAACATTTCCAGACATGTACCCAGTCCAGTGCCACAGGGTTATGCAGCGACGATTTAGTGACATCTTGACAAAAATGAATCTGTGTGTTTTTTAAGATTACATGACCCAACAATCTGTTTCTGATCACTTTAGAAACACCGGACGGCAGAGAGAGGGCAAACTTCAGGGAGGAACCTCAAGCCGATGAAGATAGAAACCAGATCACAGATGGAGAGCACCTGAGGTACGTTACTGCATAGAAACAGATACTGAAGTAACCGACGACTTCAGGGACCTCATCGGGTTTACTGACTGTTTTTTAAAGTGGAAAATCCCCAATCAACCCACAATAAAACTCTGCATCTATATATTCATAATGAGATAAATGCAAACTTGACTATTCATTTTTAGATTTATACCTCTGAACAGATTTGCCCTAAACTTGGTGGTTTATAACTATAACACAAACAGCTGATGCTCTTTTGAAAAACCCAAACCAGCAAGTATTTCTGCCATTTGACTTGATAAGTGAAAAAGGGCGACACATTTATTAAAACTGTTGATTTGTTTACCTGGTTGACAATTCAGATATAACTTGTTGAAGCTCTATTCAAGAGGTAGGAATCTCCTCTGACAGTAAACTGTGATCTAAAGCATGACGTCTTCTGGGGATGAAGGTGAAACAGTTCTATAGTTATAGTGTCAAGAAGGATTTAATGCCGACTGATGACACTGACACCAAACTGTTTAGCCACACTAGCCGTACTTACACGAACATCAGTTGATAACGGTCTTCATTCAGCATCACATGGTTCTATGAGGCTGCACAAATTCTTTATTTACAGTTTAGTAGTTTGAGAGCAGCAGATTAGTAATGGTGACATTCCCACTATTCAGCTTTTTCCTTTGTGCCTTCTAGACTCTGACAGCTGGCAAACATTACCATGTAATAATATCCTGACAGTGACGAATGTGTAACAGCAGACGTTACTTACCCTGTAAAACATAAATCTGTTCATCCGTCAGTTATATCTTATCAGACTTACAAGTATTGTATTTGCCCATATATTCTAAAATCTGAATAAAGCTGCATATCTACTCCTGTGTTTGATCCTCTCTCACCTCTTGACCTCCTCAGGATCCAGAAGAAGGGCGTGCCGATGTCCCAGCTGCCGGAGGAGGCTCAGAGACTGAAGCGGGCGGCGTGGAGAGCAGCGTCCAGGCGCTACTACGCCCGGAAAGTAGCCCGGCAGCAGCCAAACCCCTCGCGCTGCAACCCCTTCCCCCACATGTCGGCCTCGCAGTATTCACAACCTCTCTCCTTCATGGACAAGAGTAGGACGCTCATATCTCACCTACCCAAAGACTCTCAGCTGACGCAGAGGGAGGCCTGGAGAGCCGCGTCCAGGAGGTACTACGCCCGCAAAACTGCCCGTCCCCAGATGGACCACACGCAGTACGGACACTTGCTCCAGAACACGGAGCCGTCAGGAGAGACACACGACCCTGACGGAGCAGGATCCCACAGCAACAGCGAAGGAATCATGTGCAGCTGACACGGCGATGGTGTTTGAGGAGATTCTGCATATTTAAAACTTTACGAGGTGTCCGATACTGGACTGTGTGAGTGGTTGCATTTTGCTGATCATGTTGATTTGTCTCAGGTGTTATGATACGATCTGCTTTAACCTCAATCTCTAACCTGTCTACTTGCGTTTGTAACTTTTCATAGATGAATTATGCAACTAATACTCCTGAGGACGTCACTGCGTTTATATATGATCGATTTTATTTTTTGTGTTAAACACCTCATCTTCATGACTGTATTTCTTTGGAACACACTGCATGTCTGTACAAATGCATTAATATATTCTAAGGCAATATAAAGCCACTGTATCAGTGCAGTGCCCCCTAGAGCGCAAGACCTGTAACTACAATCAGCTGCCCATGCTTAACTTATAAACTCAACATATTTGTATTAATAACAGGTGAAGCAATATTAGATTTGTTACTGTTAAAAGTTTGTAATTTTTTTTAACATGTTAAATAATAAATAATTTAAATACTGCTGTGATATTGTGTTTCACGTTTTGTTATCAAAGAATCCTTGTGTACATGTTTCATTTAGATGTTCAACACTATGCAAAGTGAAGGGAGGAAATGCAACAATTCAATTTCTTTTTGTATTTTATTTTGGAATAATCATACACTGAATTCAGACACATACAATATCCAAGGGTTGTATAGTGAAGTCAGTAAATACATTCAAGTGTTAATTATGATAAAACACTTTATTTAATTAACAGTTCTACATAATGAATGAGATGAATAAATATGAAATGTTATCAATAACAGGGATATGGATTGATCTGTACCTCATGTCTCTGTGTTCACTGGCTCCAGACCTCACCACTGTGGGTTTCAAACCGTCAACACGTCGCTCCACCTGCCAGCAGCTCAGAAATAAAAAAAACACACAACACTCTTGCAACACGAGGCTGTTTGTGTCTCTCTGGAACCTAAAGATAATAACGTTACACATCTCTCTCTTGACCGCAGCAGCACTAACACGCACAGCTGACGTTGCACAAGTGTGGTTCCTCCATGTGTGTCATGACCAGTGAGTGTTCGTCTCTTCACCGTGCGCCTTTCAGGGTGAAATGTGATCTCTCTGACAGCCGCTGCGACAAATGCACAAAGAGAACAGGCGTGCGTCCTGCTGCAGAACCGACCGCGACCCCCCGATGCGCGTCTGTTCTGTGGTCTGAGCGATGACATGGACAACCCGAGCTGCAGATAATGAAGCCTTTTGACATTCCCAACACATGCTCGCCTTTATGCTCCCGTCTCCTCATCCCAGGCTGCAGAGAGAGAGAGAACAGGGCTCCACTTGTTCAGCTGCTACCCGAGGCTGGAGGTTTCTGGAGAGAGAGAGAGAGAGAGGGGACACGGGGTCTCGAACCGGCTGGAGGCTCAGGTCGGGACACGCAGGGGAGATAACGCCCATCCTGTTTGTGGCTGTGTGCTGTTGTAATGTTGGATGTAAACATCGCAGCCATCCCAGGCTCACGGGGAGGGGAACAGGATGCGTTACCGCTCTGCTGGCAGCTGCTCACACGATTTGCATGAGGGCTTGTTTGTTTTTGGGAAAACAGCCTCAACCGTCCCTCCACCATCGACTTGGATTGGTCTGACTGGTTTTTAATACATACAACATATACGGTCGGATTTTTGTGCGACAAGAAAGAATCTATTCGTTTTCCAGCCTGGATGAAGGGGCAGACTGTGGATCATCGCTGGAGGACTTTTGCGCACTGGATGGTGCGTTTACAATTCAGGGTTACGCCGGATTAATGGCTACTGGTGATCAGATATATAGATATTCTTAATCTGTGATCTTTGCTAATGTTCTGTGTGTATTTCATAGTAAATATTTAAGAACATAATACATTTAAATATGAGGAATTAATCACTTCAGTGTCTACAGTGCCACTGCGCCATTTGGAACTATTCTCTCCTCGCAATTTGCTTCCTACTGGACTTTAAATTCGACATTTTTTTTAGTGTAACCTTCAATTTTTGCGTACAACTTATATAATTTAGACAAATTTATGATTTAAATTACCTTTTATGCTGGATAAACTTACACTTGTCCCGCTTGGAGCCTTTGGAAAGTCTTTGTGCCTTTGGATAGACCTGCGCACTTTTGGAGATGCCCAAATGGATCCATAGATTTCCTTTTGTTCTGTTGGACTCTGCTCTCGTGAAAATATTTCCCTTTGAATTTTCTTGCTCCAGTCCACAAGAAAAGGGTCTCATTGATCCACGGATCCCACAAAGAGACTATTTGCAGCCTGTCACAGATGCTCCAGGGCTTTGGAAACGCACAGAACGCAACTGAAAGTCTCTGAGAGCTCAGCTGCGCACCGACTGTGCCTGGTTCATTAGAATCAACTGTATGACAACTGGATGGGCCGAGATAAGTTCAAACCATAGGGGTAGACCAAGGTGTATATGAGGAGTGGGTTTCACTGTTTAAAACCATTGTCGAGCAATTTTTGAATGGGAATTTAAAGCTAGTATATTATTGGGTCAAAATGGGCCCTTTTGGGGTTTTGTGGCCCTTTTTGGCTTTTTAAAAACGACCCAGTCCAATTTGGTCACCCCTACATGTACAGCATACATGGAAGTGTCCTTTTTTGCAGGGATTGCTGGGAAGAAGAAGGAGGCTGTCGAGGTTGGGACTCTAGTGAGGGAGGTTCAGGCCCAGCTGCTGTGAAAAGGTAAGAAATCCTCTGTCCCACTGGGGCCTGTGGTGCCCAGTGCGGGCTGAAAGGCACCCTGAGAGGGGGAACTCCACGTTTGGACAGAGAAACGGAGGTTTTCAGGTGTTTTGAGGTGGTTTAATGTGTGAGATAGACCAGGGAGGGCCAGTGTTGGGTGTGCATTAACGAGCAAACATGGAGGCACGGCTAGGGGGAGCCAGAGCTCGGCTGCGCGGCGGAGCACTGGGCCTGAGCTGAATGGGGCTGGTGTTGGGTTTGTTTTAAAACTCACCAAACATGGAAGAACTCCCGGTTGTTACCTACGTGTCAGGCTTCGTTACTATTACCGTCAAAGTTTGAATTAAATGAGCCTGAAGGGTCCAGAGGCTCCTCACAGGCTGAGATGTGGAAAGACAACACGCTGTCATGTTGGTTAAAGTAAAAAAAAAGACACAAAATCATTGAAATAAGTCGTGGAAATGAAAGTAAAGTAGTTCAGGAGTAAATGTGATGAGATTTAACGCGTGTATTTGGATCAGGCCTCAGTTTATCTGATCCTAGAAAACATTCAAGATGGCTGCTCCACTGCAGCAGACAGGTGAGACACTTCCTGATTAACACTCAGCTCGTGTGTGCACAACAGCAACACACACTCTCACGTCCCACCAGTGACTTTATATTTCATTATTTATATCTTCCTATATAGTGAGTTTGTGTATAGACTCGTTAATACAGAAGCTGAGTCACTGCAGCTCAACTTTAGGTCCAGGCTTTGTGACTGAGAAGTGGGAGTGTTTGTGTGTAAAGGCCTCTGCTGTCTCGAGCTGTGATTGGATAATCCACAGATCAGAATTCAATCAGGAGACGTAATTAATCCTTAATTTACTGGGAAATAATTAGCATATTGATTGATTAATGAAGAAAGGAAAGAAAGAAATCCTTGCTTTACCTCAAAGCAATAACAAATATATCATTATCTGGCTCCTCCATTTTACAGAGATATTATAGAAAATGACTTAATTTAAGAATTATATCAGTTGCACAAAGGGTTAATTTACCATTGTGTATAAATATGAAGATGTGAGATGAATCAAAATTGGATTATTCGGGATTAAATATGAATCAGAATATTCCACAGGACTTTTAAAAGAAATACAATAAACTAAATGATATGGTTTCGTTGCAGAGAAACTTTTCTGTGTCAAAACAACAGAGGTTAACCCTTTCACTACCTGCGTCGCTACCTGCAGATTTCCATCATGTGTTCAGAGATGCAGGATTTTCTCTTGCAGGACGTCATCATCTGTGGAAACAAGAGCACACAAATTGAAATATAACACGTGAGGATAATTTGACAATAATTTCATGGCTATTGTGCTATTATTATGAAATAAAAAAACATTTATAGGCACTCGTAATTGGGGAAAAAATATAAACCTGTGATATTTATGGGCAGAGCAGATGATTTTCGGACAATAGCTGAAAAAAAACTATCGCAAAATTGACACTTTACTGCTTCTAATGAGGATTTCATCACATTTTACAAGATCTTACAACCCTACGCGTCACGTGTGTTTGAATAAGTTCAACAGACACGTGTGTTTTGTTAATTGATCAAATTTTAACACAACATCTGAAGTTAGCCTGAAGGTAAAGGGTTAAATCCTGCTCCTGACGTCACTTCTCTCAGTCCACGGTGGTGGTGCTGAAATCAGATGGTGTGTGTCTGTGTGTGATCATGGGTGAAATACTGCTCCATCTGGTGGTCACAAGCACTTAAAGAGGAAATGAAAAGACAGACAGAAAGCGTGAGTGTGTCATGGGCCTGTTTCGACCTGCTCAGCCGTTTGGTCGTCGGCTGCGTCCACAGTGTCGCCACTACACAGGGGCTGGGATGTAATCTCCCAGTGGAATGTGTGTGTGAAGCACCACAGCAGGCATGTGGAGCCGCTACTGAAGTGTAGTGGGAGTTATCAGGATACTCGACACACACAATATATATCCTCCTACGGTGGAAAAATCCTCCCTGTTATAATCCAGTCAATTATAGATTCTGTCCAGATCCATAAAACATTTATATTGGAAGAAAATCGTGAGACGGAATCCTGATCTTTTATGCTAGAAAATCCTAACTCTCAGTTTTCTTCAAAATTGTGTAACCCTACTTTCATCCATCCTTTATCTTCCACTGGTCTGAGCTCAGGTAGCAGAGATAGCCAGACCTCCCCCTCCCCAGCCACGCTTTACACCTCTCCCTTGATTATCCTGAGGAGTTCCCAGGGCAGATGGTTTACCTTTAATATCTACATTAACAATGTTACACTGTGGATAGTAGCTCTGTCCCGGCCTCTAGCTGCTCCTGCTCCTTGTGTCTTCCTCGTTCAGCTCGCTGCTCAGTGCTGCTGCTGCGGAGCTATCAGCTCGCTCCATAGAAACACACAGAGAGCGGCCTGGTGCTGAAAGCCTCCAGCGCTGGGTTGAGCTGTTTCACAGACAGGGAGAGGCTGTTAACTCCTTCACTGCTGAAACCTGCAGCAAGTGAAGGGCAGCAAAATCTGCTCACTTCCTGGTAGAGACGTACAGATTGAACCACATCAGTGTGTCTGGGTTGGATGTATCTGAAAAACTTGTGTCTTAATCCTTGTTTGTCTTTATTTTTAGGAGTCATCCTCATCAGGACCTGAGTCGCCCTTTTTGTTGCACGTTAACGACACGAGCCGAAGCTCCAGAGCGAGACATTTCACGTAAGATGCCACAACTCTCCTCTAGGGCTGCACCAGCAGATTTGTGTCTCAGTCATTCGTCCAGCATCTGGGAATATTCTGTGAAATTAACCGTGAAATAGTTTTGTTCTCTCTGATTAACGGAGCAGTCATAAACATTTCAGGCTTTGAGAAGCAAAATAATCAGTTTGCGGTGACAAGAACAGACTCCCTCAGCACAACTACTGTAAAATCATCCAGATGTTTTAACCCGAATGTCCAGAGAACACTTTTACACCCAGAATGCTTCATTTTGATAAGTGCAGCATCCTAAACATCATGGCTGACATGAATCATCTTCTCTCTCTCACAGACGTCCACCTCTTGTCTCAGTGACCTCAGCATCTGAACCATGATGGACGAAGACATCAACGAGGACCGGGCCAAGCTGAAGCAGGGCCTCGTCAAAGTGCTCCACTGCGTGGCCACCATCTCCTCAGCCGCAGCTGTGGTTAACCCCATTTTTGGCGTGGCCGGCTCCCTGATCCGGGTGGTGCTGCACCACGTTGACGACGAGGACATCCGCACCCTGAAACGTGAGTTTGGCTCGGTCAACCGGATGCTGGACCAGCTGTCCCAGCAGAATCGCAACACGCTGGTGCAGATCAAGAAGGAGACGGTGGACGGCCAGTACTGTCAGGTGGAGGAGAACCTGAAGAACCAGTTCAGAAAGTTCATGGAGATGGTGGAGGCGCGGCCGCAGCACCGCGAGGGCAAGAAGGACGACTTCGAAGACAGCTACGCCAATGACTTGGGCGACCAGAACCTGCACACGCTCTACGACGGCGTGGTGGGTAAACCGAAGCTCTTCAGCAGGCCCATCCTGGAGGTGTACCTGAAGCACTCGCAGGGCGACCGGCCCACCATGGAGCGGCTCTGCACGCGGCTCACCTACCTGTTCTGCATCGGCCTCATCGCCCTGATGGGCTACGCCGCCGTCATCGGGGACGATGAGGAGAGCCTGACGGAGGAGTGGGCCGAGAAGATGGAGCATGTGCAGGAGAAGATGCAGGAGGCTCTTCGCAGGTGCCAATGAAGAAGCTGTGAAATGAAAAGCTTGTTTTCTGCACTTTGTCTTCAGGACTCGCAGGTCCATATTCCAGCTGTACCTTCCTCCTCCTCCTCCTCCTTCTAAGTTTCCTCTTCCCCTTTAAGCACTTTGTCGCCCCCTTGGTTCACAAGTTGAGAACCCAGAGATAACATTTGAGCAACAGTGTCACATTCAAAAAATCACAAATCAAATTTGTCCAAACCTGCTGAATAAGCATCTTTCCACATTGTTTCTCTCCAGCTGGAGGTAAAGTAAACAATATTATAATACAACATTCACCTAATTGTGTTGGACTTTATTCACAATTGGCTACAAGTCACTAATGAATTCTTCAAATTTAGTGATCGATCTGGATTCTACTGTGATGATTTAAACTGATGAATGAATGTTGAGATCAATCATCTGTGGGCTCATTTTAAATCATCTTAAATCTAAACCAGGATTTAAGTTTCATGCAGAAATATCACCTCTACAAATTGGGCCTAACAGGCTATAGTGAGTGATATTACAATCTATCCCCCACCACAATGCACTTTTAGAAAATAACTGCTAATAAGCCATTTATTGCAGATTTTGTGAACACTACAAAGGAAAAGTATGTTGAAACGAAGTACTAACGAGGTTAGGCTGCTGCCATTGAGCCTAACAACACTACAGAGCCACTTTGAAATTAGACAAAGTTAATATCCTCAATTGTTTCTCTCATTGATGAGATAATTATTCAGTTTGAGTTGCCAAACAAAGTTGTCAGCAAAGTTCTATATCTGATCTATAACGTGAAACGCTAAACAAGGAGCAAATATCGCAAAGTCTTGTGAGCTATGAATGTAACTACACGTATAATCACATATTCACAGCCCTGTGTCATGTGATCACACACATGTTACAGTGTACACGTCTTATGCATGGAGCTTGTGATACATTACACCTGTGGCTGTCGAGCGCTAATTCAAGATGCTGCTGTGCCGAGTCATTTATTTTGTCTTTACTTTAACTCACATTTACGTTAAGAAAACACTAATAGTACAAATAAAAAATACTCAACAGAGTATTAAGGCCACATTGAGGAAAGGATATTATGTGATTTTGAAAATGTTCTAATAAGAGCATAAAGTCGTAATTTAAAGACTCACATTTCGTGTAAGCATCCTCAAATTATGACTTTGTTGTCATAAATCTTTATCCTTGTAAATTTACAAAAGATTTTTTTTATATATTCTCCGATTGTCAGATTTTTTTTTTTCTCCATTAAGTGGCTTTAATGCATTGTTATAAAAGCCAGACCTGTTTTAACACTAAACTATGCTCCACAACAAATACACTAAATCTAAACCAAATATACTGAGCTTCTATTTTCACCATGTTCCATGTTGCATTGTTTATTTTATACATAACAGATTTTACTTTCTCTTTGTTGTGTCACGGAAAGTTTTTATTTCCCTTTGACTTTCTTTGACTTCCCCTCTCTTGTCCTACAGTCTTTATCAACGCAGGAGCTGCACTAAGTGTTGTTGTAACATGTGGGTAAAATGATCAGTGGGTTTCTCTGGGGTTTGGTCATTTAGAGCCAATAAAACATTTATTATTGATCATCTGGTTGATTCTCAGCATCAGTTTAACTATTAGCTCCTCGTCATCTTGTCTTGTGCGTCTTCATCTGACCAACGGTGCCTAAATGGGCTATTTTTGTATTCTTTCTATTAAGGGTTGTAGGCTTATATTATTGTATAAGGCATTATCTGAACGGTTTTTTTTTCTACAGTTAAAAGAATGTTTGTAAATGTGCGTCATGTTTTTTCTTTGTTTTATCAGACTGGTGGTATCGGATGGGTTTGATCGCTGCATCAGAAAAGTTGTTGAGTAGAAGAATAAAGAAAACGTGTGATCACTAAACAACACGATTGTCGTTAACAGCTTTCAAACCTGTCACTTTGTATATTTTATATTTTACTGAGGTCCACACTCTCGTCCTTTCGATACCAGTCTCTGTGTTAAACTGGTTTGAGTCCCTGGCTGAACGCCGCCTCTCTTATTGTTACAACAGATTCTGTATATGCTACGTTCATATAGTCAACATGCTGCAGACATGCAGGAAAGAGCCTCTTATAAATGTCTCGTGTGTGAATATGTTGCCTTTTTTTGTTATGCAGCACAATAAATAAACATGAGTGAAAAATACTGAGTTGGAAGGGTTGATTCTTTACTATATATAAAACAGAAGTTAACTCATTAGTTCAGTGCGTTAAAGGTAAAGTATCAGAGCATTATTTCTAAATGAATGTTTACTTTATTTAATATTTTAACTACTAATTTATCCACTGAGCCCCTGTCACAGTATTAAAAACAGACATTAACTGTGTCAAACCGATCAAAATCAAACGTTTTAATTACTATCAGATTTACTATAGTCGCCATAAGTATGTGGACGATTTACAGTTTTAGGGGGTTTGTTTGTTTAGCCCCTGTAGTTCGCAATATGTAATATGTATGCAATATTTTAGAAGATGATACTCGGTGTGCTTCT
Source organism: Pleuronectes platessa (assembly GCF_947347685.1). NCBI lineage: Eukaryota > Metazoa > Chordata > Actinopteri > Pleuronectiformes > Pleuronectidae > Pleuronectes > Pleuronectes platessa. The sequence continues at coordinate 4,074,924 of NC_070635.1, forward strand.
AATTCTATCGCTGCAGTTCAGAGGAGACTTACGCTGTTTTCAACATAATAATGCATGTGCACAAAGACCGGATCCCAGTTTGGTGATCCCTTATCTCTATAAACAGATTCCACATGCGAATATAGCATCAGCTCAAATCCCTGATCTCAAACCCCATCCAGAAACCATTAGGATGAAAGTGAAATGGAGACGGTGAGTTAAGCCGGTGAGAAAAAAAAAAAAAAAAACTGCAGCCAGTTTCTAAAAACTGATGTCTCATGATTTGGAACGAGATATTAAACAAAGACATGAGTATAATGACTGGGTGTCCGTGTACTTGTGGCCATATACTTGTGTTTGTGCCTGGCATTGAAAAATATTCAGATCTGTTGTATTACATCAGTCCATTAAAACGTAACCTTTAAAGGCAGTTGTACTTAATTCTATTTTGCCCAGACACACAAAACTGTTTGGAAAACTACACTTCTCTACACTGGTATGTACAATGTTCTCAGTTGCTGCTGACGATCACAAGAGGGGATGTAAAGTTGTAATTCGCTGGAGTGAACACAAGAGGGCGTGAGAGCCTCTCTTCACCTCCACTCCACCTGTTCTCCCTCAGCTCCCTGAGGGCCCACAGACACTGAAGCATCGTCTCTTCTCTGACGAGCTGATAAAGGCTGCTGCTCTGAGTGGAAACACATACACACTGATCTATGTCTGCAGGGGAGCAACACACATTCACGAAGGGTTGTGTGTGTGTGTATGGGGAGAGGGGGGGGGGGGGGGGGGGTATCTGCAGTATATGACCGAGGTTAAGTACCTCTGGAATGGCCCTAATGCCCAATTATCTGGCTGAACAGGTTTGACATATATCTCAATGTGTGTGTGTGTGTGTGTGTGTGTGTGGAGGGGGGGGGGGGGGGGTAGCATAACAGGTGTTTGAAATGCGCAAAGCTGTGAGGAGCTGCAGACCCGCACCGAGCGTCTCTGAGCCACTGACGCACGTCCTCCTCTGTCATATGATGGTGGCTCATTTATCTTTTCCTCCTCATGACTTCAGCTCGTTCAGAGAATCTAATTCTTCCCATCAGAGGAACGTGCATGATTCATATTGAGTTTTACGCACGCGTCGAGCTGAAATCACACATGAGCCGAAGTCCTTAGTTTCACGTGTTGGAGAGGAATCGATTTGGGTAATGATTTTTGTCCTGGGGAGGGAGGTTCTGTTGGATCCTGTCAGGGCGCGTCGTGTGCGCATGGATGAAGGAGATGTGCAGGTTTAAAGGGATCTTCCTCATTTATTCTTGGCACTAATATAAATATCACAGTGTATAATCACATTTCAATAGGTTCTTAAGGACATATTTATATTTGAAATAAATCAGACTGGAACTCGGTGACGCGCGTCAGATCACAAACAACGTGCGGTTCACAGATGCGCTCATGGGAACTCAAATCTCTATTAATACCCAAATAACACAACATATTCTGAATCTTTACACAACAACATATTCAGTGTGTGAGGCCCAGGTCGCAGCTGAGGAGTGTAAACTGCATCCATAACTGATCTGAGGTGTGTTGCTGGTAAAAATCAATATTATTATAACCCCCAAAAAGACACAAAAAGACACAAAAAACAACAACAACAATGGTTTCCCTTCGTCTTACCTCAGGTTTGGAGGCTTCCAGCAGCTGAAGCGCATCATGGCGATGAGGCTTTTGCGCCAAGAGCGCAGGAGTCCTCGCTCTGAAGAAACACAGCGTCCACGATGTGTGGGAAAGAATTTACCCACAAAAAAACATATAATCAAATCAAAATTAGCTCCGATGTGTTGAAAAGACGCTCAATCGTCTTTTCATGGTGACATGAAGACCGAGAGGAAAAGGGAACCGACCGCATCTTCACCTCCTGCAGTTTGTGCTGTTTCTGTCTGTCTGTCTCCTCTCTCCCCCCCCCCTTCTCTCTCTCTCTCCCCCTCTCTCTCTTTCTCTCTCTGTCTGTCTCTATCTACCTCTCTCTTTCTCTGTTCCTCTCTTCCTCTCTCTCTCTCTTTCTCTCTCTGTCTGTCTCTATCTACCTCTCTCTTTCTCTGTTCCTCTCTTCCTCTCTCTCTCCTTCGCAGGGAACAAGTGCGCATCGCCTCCCTCTTCCCCCCCTGGCTCCTGTCCTTGGACCCTCCTCAGCTCCTCAGCTCCTCAGTGGATCCGCAGAGAACCGTGGGAATTTTCTCAAACTCGAAGGACAAGACAGAAACTTGTTTGCAGCTGCTCGTCGGGCGTGAAGGAGCAGCGGGCAGATTCTGTCGAGGTACAAAGAAACGCTGTTTATAAGTGAATGTGCTGAATGTCCTTATCTCCCTTTGGCAAATATGCAGCGACTGCGAGGTGTGTCCGATGCTCTCATCTGTGCGTAAAATCCAAGCATTGCGCATTTCTCCTTGGGTGCGCATGTCAGGTAAACACTGCTGTGTGGACAAATCTCATCTTCATGTATTTTAAAGCTTTATATTGAGATCCACCGATTGTATTTCATAACAGTAGAATTGACTTATTTCCCCTTATTCTTTTCCAAATATAGCCAATCAGAGATCATTTCCAGACTCGAATAAACAAAAATAAATTAACTTGGAAGTTGATTTGTGAAGAAGTTGCGTGACGCAGCATTTGGGTCCATGGCAGACACGACACTGCTGCAGTTTGTGTGTGTCAGGTTGTGATGAAACGACGAAAGGGGGATTTTAAAGATGCTCGGGCCTTGTTTTGCTTCTGCTCTGCTCTGACTCATCCACAGACCCAAGGGCATCTGTGCCATTTCCTCATCCAGGCCCCCATTTTGTTGACTTGATGTCATTACCGGCCTCCCTTCATTTTATTCTGCTGGAGGAGCATCACATTGTTTAAATACTACAGCTTGCACGATCAAGATTTGAAGAGAATTGTCTTTATATGCTGCGTTTGTCACATTCATTGTTTGATTTTATTTCCATATGAACAATTTAATGTCTCCAACAGGGCCGTGCACAGGCATTTTGAGGGGCAGGTGCCCAAGTGAGAAAAGGGCTCCCCTCACACTTATTATATGTAAAAAAATAAAGTTACAAAGAGCAGCTACACATTTATTTATTTATTCAAATGCCCATACACACAAGGATGTTTAATACTCAAACAGAACACACACAATATTATTTCACACACTATTCATACTTTTTAATTTTATTGACCTGCTGGGATTCTGGATGCTTCTTCTTACATCAATACAAATATGTGCATTAAAGCCTTTAAAAGCAAGATAACAAAACTCCATTCATTATAGTAAACACATTAATACTTCATGGCCTCATATGAACAGTGAAAAAACGCACCCTGTGACAAGGTGTCCCTTCTGACACTTTTTCATGAACATCTTTGCCGAGTAAAGACTTTGGACCTTTCTGTCCAACATTTAATTTCTTCCTCCTCGAGGTTTGTTGATGTCTGACAGCAGATTTTGTCCCTGTGTCCCAGATCATGTCCAATTCATTGGAGCGGGTTGTGGCCCAGAAGAAGGAGGCCATCGAGGCAGTGATGGACATGTTTCAGCAGGGGGCGGAGGTGGTGGCGAGCGCTGTGGGTGAGCTCTTCCCCCTCTGTGAGGCCGCCGCCCCGGTTCTCCGCCTGGCCTTAGACAACGTCCACAGCAAAGAGGTGTTTTACGTCAAAGAGCAGTTCCTGACGGTGCGGAACAAGCTGGACGTCCTCTCCACGCAGCTGGAGGACATAGACTGCGAGATCAAGAAGGGCAGGCTGGACTCTCAGTACTTCTGCGTGGAGGAGAACATCAGGAACCAGTTCAGGAAATACATGGACATCCTGGAGGCGAAACAGCAGTTCAAGGAAGTGAAGACGAGGCTGTTCCTGGAGCACTTTGCTAAAACAGGGGGAGAGAAGAACCTGTTTGTGTTATATGATGCTCTAATGGGCACTAACAGCTTTGGAGAGTCAGTGTTAGAGTTGGTGGAAAGGTAAGATGTTGTTTCCATCGTAGTCATATAACTGCAACTCCTCCTTTGACTCCTCTTCTGCAAGAATGTAGAAACATGCATTGGGGTCAATTTAGACTTGAACTAATTTCATTTTCTCTGGATACAAACAAAAGATAAATACCTTGTAAACAGTTTGTCCATTTTGCAGATATGTGGCGAGGAACCGGCGCCTCCTGGAAGATTTCTGTGTCCGCATGAAGGAGCTCTTCTGTTTGGGCCTGATCGCCCTGCTGGGCCACTGCGCCCTGACCCAAGGCCAAGAGCAAGAAGAGGACAAAATCCAAGAGTGGAGCAGCAAAATTGAAGAAGTGGAGTCCAGGATGAAGACGACCATCGAGGCCTGCACCGCTGCCTTCCCGGACCAAGCCAAACTAGACGCCCAGCGACTCCTGCAGGAGAAGGAGGAAGAAAACCTGCAGGACACGACGCAGCAGATTCTGGAGCTCTTGGTGAAAAAGTACGACTGGGTGAGCTGGTCTGTGCGGCTCATCAACCACTCGGGCAGCACCTACCGCAACTGGCGAGCAGGGGAGCACTTTCACCACGTGGCCGGACAGAACTGGTTCGAGGTGCTGCAGGTGAACAACATCAACCTGGTGGTGTCGTACAGCGTCAAGCCGCAGCCGGTGCCCCGCGACTGCATCCGGCAGGCGATGGAGGGTCAGGGGAGGAAGGGGAACGCCCCGGCCGTGGTGGAGGTGCTGGAGAAGCAGCTGTGCGGGTTTGTGGTTCACGCCGTGAGTCGCCACAAGGAGTCTGCAGCTGCGTGGAGCTTCCCAGAGGAATGTCACTACTGGGAGAGACACAAGAATGTGGCCGTGTGTGTGCACTCTGAGTAGAGCTGTTTAAATGTGTAGCATTGACATAGTGCAGGTGTGTGTCGCTTGTCCAACTCTGAGACTGAGTTTAACATGAAAACTTGAAAATACTAATTCTCACATTATCAGTATCAATATAAATTTATTTTGATTTAGTTCAAAATACAGTTTTCTCCTCTGAAAGTTTTTTTCATCAAGGTCCATGAATTATTCTCTGAATTCATAGGCCCCAAAAAACTTCATATCTGTCGGGCTCGAGTATTAATTGGTACTGGTACTGTAGTATCATTAGTATTAGCCAATACAGTGTTTACATATATTCAGCTTTGCAGTTCAAACTATTTCAGATCTTTGACTAAATGCACTTTTATTTTTAATTTTCTGTCAGTGTTGCACGTATTCTTTTTACAGTAGATATTGAATTATGGACATTTTTCCTGTAAATGTATTTATTTATTCATGCTGCAGCTGTTTAAATATTAACCGCTCGCATATTATAAACCGTGTCACCATGTGTGTGTGTACTTGTAGTTTTTGACTTACTGACCAGTTCAACTTAACGAGTCTCTGCACTAGCACTATATGTAAAAACAGGGCGTGTCTTTATGCTTTTACTGCACCTCAGCATCACAGTCATAATCCAGTCTCCCATGAGAAACTGCCTCGGCTCTGAAGAGATGATTTCATTTTGCTGAGGCTGCATCTGCAGAGCCGTGCTCCCATTTTGTCTGTGCTCAGCAGACTGGCCTATTTAACTGTGACAGGAAGCGCAGAGGTTTCTTCTTCAGGCACGAGAAACAAAGAGGCTCCGAGACAACGTGCCTTGTGTTCCCCCGACACGTCAGACCCGCTGAGGCTGAACCAAAACTACTGGACCCCAGAGCCGCTGCTGCCTTCAAATACCTCGTTGTGTTCGATTTTATCTGCAACAATCTTCATTTGTTTCATCGTTTATGTCAAATTTTCTACCTATGTGTGTGTGACACTCTCTCTTTATTAAATCTTTGCTCCCACAAAGTTTTTCCTGCATATTTCTACTGGGATTTTTCTAGAAATTTCAAATCACATCATTTCTTTGTCGTTGATCAAAACAAACACATCCACTTGTAAGAGCTGGGGAGTTTTTCTAATCTACTGGTGCATCAGGGGCAAACCAATAGTGGAAAGGTCAGATGGGAGCATTGGTTTGACTCCTGACCAACTGGACTGTTTACTGTATGTCTATCACTCAAATCCCTGTGTCTCCTTCTCTGTAACTATATCACAATAAAGACAAATAGACCCCAGAGTTGTAAATTGGTCCAATTCAAATACTAAAAGCGCACCAGCTTCTGCATTCAAAACAAATCATGATAATAAAACAAGTGCTTGATCGATGGTCGTATTCTTTTTATGCCTTATGACAATTATTGACAAATTACAAATAATGAATGGACGCGTGAACAAGTATAATCTAATATCTGTCTCTCTTTTCTTGTACAAATGTGATTTACGCAGCTCTGTTAGTGTCGCTGCCCATTAGAACCCGGCTGCGCTCCCTCAGCAGCAGCGACTCCGACTAATTTAATGGATATTTACACGTAAGTCAGCATTTCCTGACCGCAGCTCCACTCTCACAGTCTATGAATAACCTCTGGCCGAGCTAATATCCTGCAGACGAGCAGCAAAGTGCTTGGCTTTGCAGAAAGGTGCACCGGTCGTAATGCCCAGTTGTAGGTGCAGAGCGGGCGGAGGCGGCCATGGTGTAATATCTCAGAGGATCTGGAGGGTCTTCAGCTGCTCTGTCGTAACTCAAGCCTGCCAGAAGCCATCAGGCTTTATCTGGGACACACATCGCTGTGCAGGAGGATGTGGACTGTGTCATCGTTTCTCTCTGTGTGTGCAGAGGGGAAATGGCTTATGCTGGGGGGGATATCGGTTTTTGTGAGGAATCAAATTTGTGCATTGATCTGATGTTAAGCCACAATTATTCAGATTTTAAATGAAGGTGAAGTGAACTTTTTCCCTGAAAACTGCTTTGAATTTCACGAAAATCCAAATTATTCATGCAACAGAAGAGTTGGAATGTTTAAGGGATCAAATCATTACTTTATTTCCAGTAATGAGGCCTCAGGATAGAAATATGTGTTAAGATAATTTGGGGTAATTATGTGTAAAAGTAAATGAAACTGCGATTTCTGGTTCAGAGTGTTTTCCCAGTTTCCAGTCTTTATGAAAAGATCATCCAACCGACTGCTTCAATAAGAAAGCAAATATTGTCCTGTTTAAAACATCAAACTATTATACTTGTTGAGCTTTGGTGACATTCTGGGATGTATTTTTGGACATTGGAAAGATTTCCTCTTGCTTCCAGTCTTTATGCTAAGCTAAGCTAATAGCCTTTACAAACATGGGGGGTGTTTGATATCAATCTAAACATCTTAATCTCGACAAGATGAATATTCTAGAAGATCCCATCTCCTGAGGTGTGAAGTCATTCTTCCAACTTTGGTGTGTTTGTGTGTTTTATAGTGGGAATGTGGAAAAAACATGGACGCTGTAAACCAAATGTGTTTCTATGTGTTTATTGTAACTTCAATATTTGCACAATAAGGACTGAAGAAAGTGGATCAGATGGAACCGGCTCATAAGTAACTCAAAATACGTTAACTGTAAGAACATCTGTATTGGCTAAAACGTGATGGACAGTTTGTTTTTGACAAAAGTTCATATTAAAATCAATTTAGCTGATTATAAAATTATTAATTGATTTATAAATGATGATGTCTGCGACTTTAGTGAGTTTTCTGACTTTGTGGCATTCAAGTTAATTTTACTAGCCGTAAAAAAAAAATTGCAATTATTCCAACACCAAATTGATGCACTTAAAGTATTATAGTGTTTTTATATGAAGATGGCCCAAGATGCAATATACAGTGTTTCAAAATGCTACCTCTAGTATTGAATTAATGTGGATGTTAATTATCTTACATCTAAAACTCACTTTCTGTTTATTCCAGAACCAAATCAAATCCTCCCACCAATGTGTGTCACTGTCCAAATACTACACAACAGAGACACACACGTCCCTGTGCACCTGCCACCTCGTTGGCATGAAGCCTTCTTATAATGAGAGAAATCCCAGACAGGTGACTAACCTTCTACGTTTCACTACTTAACCTGAAAAAACAGAAGATGTGGAGCAGACAGTGAGACAGACGGGTGTGCCAGACGACAGCTCAGTCCTCAAAAGGCACCACAGACACCACAACAGACAGATGACGCAACACAATGCGACAAACACAAAGCAGACAACTGCACCGGCTGTGGGACAAGACCTTTATTTATTTAGCACCTGTCAAAGCAAGGTTACAAAGGTCTTTACAAATAGAAAACACACAAAAACAAGCATAAAAGAATCCAAGAAAACATTTTAAGCATGAAAATCAGGGAATGTGGAACAACACGATCTTTTTAAAGCTTCGATTCAGAAGGAAACCACCGACTCATCCTGCTGAATTGTCTCTGGAAGGTTTTTGCCGGAGCCTTGGAGCTTTTATTTCAAAAGCTCTGTTCCCTTTAGTCTTCAGCCGAGAATCTTGAAGAGTTAAAAGGCCTCTGCCAGAGGATCTCGACCTGAAGATAAATTATAAAACGTCCTGGAAGATGGTGTAAAGAGGCCGGAACCATGGTGATGAGTTCATACCGCTTTACTCTTAAAAACCTTGGCAGCTTTGCTCTGTACAGTTTTTCTCTTTACTGTCCAACCTTTGTTCTTCTCATAAACTCTCTCATCATTCCAAACTCTTCAGTTTTACCTTTTAATTCAATGTGTTGGCGGCTTTTGGATGTAAACTTTAATATTATAACAACGAGCCTTGTGTATTTCCCTGGTTTTCCTCCTGTGTGGACATGGAGAGCAGTGGCAGCCTGTGCTGTCAGCCACTGGATTCATTAGTGGTTGTGTGGGCTTTGCAGAGGTAACAACTATTGATCCAGGAGGCTCTTCCCCTGCGTAAAAGGCTCTGGCTGTGGTAGCCCGTCAATCCTGACTGCCATTAGAAGACTGAAGCTTCTGTTTACTGATGAGATCCACCGCCTCCATCTGCAGGAGTTTGTTCTGCGGTTGAGGGGAAAAGACTAAAGAAAAGTTTTCTGAAAAGGAAAAGGGTGAAATCTGCTGAGGCACCACAGGGGGTTCACAGACAGAGGGCGCTGTCGACACACAGCTCTACAGTCAGATCTTTAAGCGTCTGGTGCCAGGATGAGGATTCAAAAAATTTGTAAATCTGCTTTTTGTGGCTTTTGTGCTGTTTTCATAATGAATATATAAATGGACATTTTTATAACAAGTATTTATCTTTATTATTTAGTATTTCAGTGTCACACTAGGCAGTTGAAGACTGGGGACGTGTCCAGTGTGTCCCACTTCTTGTCCAATGGCAGCTGGGACCGGCTCCACTTCCCTTACAACCATGAAAGCATTAGCAGTAAAGAAAATGGAGGGATGAGAGCATCATTACCCTCATCCTGATTTCTCCCACTCACCAGGAAGCAGGTACACGTCTGCGTTTCCCTTTTCTTCTGCTGGGACTTCAGGCCGAGAAAATCCAACTCTCGTCTTTTACCACCATCCTTCCCCAAACACTCTCCTTACCATCAAACTGGATCTCTTCATTCTCCAAGAGGAGACAGCAGCCAATATCAATATTTCATAAACAAATGAAAGACTGGATATGGAGGCGAGCGTCGAAGTGGCCCTGGAGGGGGAGAGGGGATCAATGGAAAGGATAGCTCCCTTCAACGGTGTCTGCCAATCCCGGCCCCTCGCAGGATAATGCCATTACCCATCAGCCCGAGTGAACATCGACCAGCCTGCTGCTCTTTGAGTGGACTAATCTGATAAAAAGCCTTAAAACATTTGTTCACTGACACACCGGCTGCAACGCCGAGCCCGGGGCCGAGCACTGACATGACTGTGGGTTTAGTTCTGTGTTACAGATGTGTCAGAGTTGTCTGGATGCAACAGCAAAACCTTCTGTACCTGATAAGGGTTGGCGTGGTGTAGATGTAGGTCAGTTGATAAGTGCTCTTAACTACATGGAGGTTTTTTGAGATGGAGGTGGAGGTTTATCTGAAGTCAGTTAAATCCAGGAGAGGAGATTAACCTGAAGAGTTGTGTGATTATTTATGGTGGAGGAAAAAGCTTGTTGTATAATTTATGTAATCATTTAAGGTATTTTATGTTTGTTGTTTAGAAGAAACTATCTGAAAAATTTGCTTTTGGTGGAACTGAAAAAGAGTTTGTGTCTGAAACGAGTCAAGAAGCTGCTCAGTTTTATTTTAAAAGGGTCAAAGGCAAAAAAAAACGGTTAAGGAAAAGTAACTAGCATGAAACAGAAATCCTTGTTTTACAGGATTAAATAAATATGCATACTACACACTATTATGTCCAACTATTGAGCTGTAGTTCACTCTGTCTGACACGAAGCATTCGTCACGTCTGATGACAAACACGCTGCCTGAACGTGTTTGAATCATATCCTATCAATCACTGTTAGTGACGTCCTTTCAAGCACAGAGCCAAAACCTTTTATTAATCCCAGTGCACACATTTTATCAACAACACATTTTATCAACAACACACATTGTCTGTTTCAGCTGTTATTGTTTTACAGTTTCATTTCCTTATTATTTATTTCCTTGCTCTTATTTGTCTTAGTCTTCAAATGTTATAACCCTGATGTGTAAATTTCTGTATTTCCCAAACTTGTCAACCATCATTAAAATGGTCCTTATTGTCCTGTAAATGGATAAGTAATGATAGAAATGGACTGTGCAGCTGCAGATCAGTTTAAATGTCAGTTTTACCTGATGTTTAAATCTTTTACAGGACGTTCATGTGCCTGGCTGCAGGAGGAGCGTCTGGGGAATCCGTCTGTCAGCAAAGCTTTTAAGTGGAAATCCATCAGGTGGTAAACACGTGTCCAGGCCATCTGCACCGCTTCAGAATTTCCCTTGTGTTTTCCAACTCGTCTCCCCCCCCTGATGCCCTCGCTCTCTGCCTGCACCCTCCTCAAGGTCTGTGTAGTTTCACACAACACCCCCCCCACACACAGATTCCTCTGATTTGCAGCAGGTCATCGGCCCCGTCAGAGTCTCGGAATATTAATCTTTCTCCTTGTTTATCTTTTACCTTCACTTACATGACTCTGTGTCTCTGCTGCATCTCTCTGTCTTTCCTCATGTGTAATCTGCAGCTCTTCACCTTTCTGTCTGTCTTCTCTCATCCTGTCTTTCTTTGTTCCAGTGAGGATGAAAGTCTGCGAAATGCAAAAACAACGCCTGCAAAAGAAAAGAAAAACACTTGGCACATATTGTTGTGATCAGGGAATAATGAATTAAAGTTTCATTCTCGTAAATAACTGTAGGAACGCTGTTATATATTAAAAGAAACTGGAAATCATTAAGTGATTTTTTTTCTTTGGCTTCATCAGTCACAGCTGTTGCATCTGGTTGTGCAACATGAACATTGGGGGGGGGGGGGAAGTTGTGCATAATGTCCACAAGGGAATGAGTAAAAGCGTGAGAATGAGAGAACCAGGAAATGCCCACGTCACACAGCTCCAGTGCTCACACTCACAATCTGCACCAAACCCTCACGGGAGCATCAACACACAGAGGATCAGACGCAGGAGCAGATTTAATCAACTCCAGTCATGAGTTGACGTTCTGCTTCAACAGACACATGTTGGTGTAAAGACAAAAACTTACATTTCTTAGTGACACAAGTGGGAGAAACTGCAATTTTCCAGATTCACCTCAGGCCCTCGGCAGCTGTTCAAACAGAGATGATGTTCAGTTTGATGGGATTTGAGCTTTTACGTGACCGATGTTGAGTTTTAACACGTGAACCGATAGAGGTTCAGTTGAGTTGAAGCCTGATGTTCAAGCATTGGACGTCTTGTTGCTTGATGGTGTCATTAAATCCACCATCATCTAAGCTGCCGTGCCGTTCGGTCTGGTTCTTGGTTCGGCTGCCAGAACACAAAAAGGAAACACACACGTGCAGCGGTGGAATGTTAAATGGGAATTTTCAAAGCAGATTAAATAACGGTGATCAAAATGTTCAAAGTTGTTGCCTCGTTACCAGGAACTGTTTGTGTTGAAATTGGATTTCTATGCAGAGTCAGCACTGGTTTACTGAATCGGGTGTGAGAAGAAACCAAGACCAGTTACTGGAATACCTTACTGGTTTCAGGGAACAAGTGTGGGCTTTTTCTTAATTTGACTTTTAGTGTAGGAGGCAACTGTGACTAACACGCTGTGGTTTTTGCAATGCTGTAATTTTGGAAGGAGGCCGACAGGGTTGATGATGTGTAACCTCAACATTTAGGGATGTAACCCCCCCCCCCCCCCCCACACACACACACACACCTCCCACCCTACAGTCAGAGTATAAATAGACCCCCAGCTGTTTGTTTGTCCAGAGTGAAAAACACTGGTAAGTGCTGTATTGATCTGCTCTTTAAAACACGCTCCATCCTCTGCATTAGTTTCTCTCTCAGTCCCGGAAGCCTCGACATGCTAACATGCATGTGGCCTGTCTTTAACAAAATGGTTCTCTTGTTGCTGTACTTCTTTTTTGTGCATCATTGTGAAGTCAGTGCTGTGAGATGTCTGGCTATGACAGAGCAGCTTCCTGTACATGAGGGGAAAACCAGGAGCATGTAATGGTGAAAACATTAAAAACCAACCAGTTTTATTGTGGCAATAAAATTATGTTATATTATGTTAAGAGTAGTAAGAAGCCTTCCATTAATTCATCCAATTACATTTTGTGACATCAGTGTGTGTCTCAGAAGATAACAGTGGCCCTGAAGTGCAATTCACAACGGAAACAGATCACAAAACACGAAGTCAAATGAAAGAAAACACAAAATGAAATCACTAAACAACATAAATAGGTTTTGTCAACGTTTACCCAACCATGCACCCATCAGGGGCGGATCCAAAGGCAGGGCCAGGGGGCACTGGCCCCAGCGCAAATCTGATTGGTCCCTCAAGTGCAGCTGTCATATTAGGACCCTTATTTTTTTAACTACTCACTTACAAGCAATACTAACAAAAAGTGATAATGTTTTTTTAATTTTTTTTATTTCTAATTGTACACAATGTGCACCTCACTGAATCAAGCAGTGTTTAAATTGTGGCCCCTTTATAGCCCCTGATTTAGACAAATCCCAGACAAGCCTTGTCTATGGTAGATACTCATCTTTTCCACTAGATGTTAATGCTTTTGTGTTTTGTGATTCGTTGTGTTTTGTGATGTGCCTTTCAGAGCCATCGTAGAAGATGCACGTCCTTCTTGGAGGCTTTCGGTAAATCAGAAGTACAAGAATATGATTAAACCCAAATGTCTGCCAGCATGAGTAATTGGGTTTCCAATTCACGTGGAGCTTGAAGGTGGTTTGACTCACTGGTGTAAGGGCAGAGTAGGACTCGGGGGGGGGGGGGGGGGGGGGGGGGGGAATCCGCCTGCGATCAATAAGCCACCTCCTCCCAGCCTCCGAAGCCTTTATCTGTTTCCTCAGATCTGTCTCGAGTTAATATTGATCCTCTTGAGTGACAGATGGGCTCGTGGCGAGTCCGACTGTCGGCCTCTTGGCTGCCGGAGTCCCTGTTGTGCATACAGATCGTTGCTGCGTGACTCAGACCGGTCAAAGGTCGGTGGTGATGTGGATCATGAGCAAACTGTACACGGCGGCTCAATAAAAAAAGAGGGCAAGGCGGCGATAAGTGACCAAAGGTGGATCAGGATACTGTAAATTTAATAACAGTTGAAATAAATGTGGATTAGCTTTTAAAAGTCTTTAATTAAGGTAAAACCTGATCTCATTGGGACTTTATACCCACTGCTCAAGTTACAGAATAAGATAAGCAGTGAACAATCATCAACGAGGAGCTGATAGAAGCTCTGTCACTTATATTTTCCACAAAACTGCCCATGAGACTTGCTGAGGAAGCACTTTCCCTCTGTCCCTGCCCTCTCTGCTGGTGTGTCGCCGAACACCCGGTTCACTGTGACCTGGAAACATCTGGAGAGCGGAGCGGGAAGCCCAGAGTTACTCAGACTGAAAGCACCTTCAAACCAAAACCAGAGGCGTTCCCGTGAGAAAACATCTGTTGACATCATCTCTAGAATTACTCAAAGGAGGAATTTAGAGACGAAGAGGAAGTGACAATTTTCAATCTGGGTGTGGAGACTAAAAATCTCTACAATTACTGGATGGACTGGCAGGAAATGTTGCACAGACTTCTGTTGATCATTCACAACCCCATGAAGATTCATTCTAATAACTTTGATGAACTTTTCTTCCTTCAATAACATTTTTAAATGTACTTTGCTTTATGACAAAATTCGTTTTTCCCCCAGATTACAGATTAGCAACAGTGAAGTGAAGCTGCAATAATGAGATTTTAATAAAACATGTTCAACCTCTCGCGAGTCACTTGAACAAACATCAGTGTGAGAAGTACCTATAAGGTCTTTAAATCTGGCCCATGTCTTGTCTACTAACATGGATGAGGTGGAGCTTATGACCTATACCGCAGCCGGCCAGCAGGGTCAGTAGAGAAGCCTCCAGAGGTTCAACATGTTTCTTCCTGAATGTCTGGAAACCCGGATTTACAACCTGGAGATTTCCCCTGGACCAAACTCATGACTCATGACTCCTGACACATCCCGTCCTGACTCCAGGTGTAAACAGTTCATTCTTTGCTTCATTCATTCACGTTGTTTCTTGTTGGTTTGATGCTGATATCGTGTGAAAGATTTATTTAACACTTATTTATGTGAGCACGCTGGAATATTAAGGTTTTAACTTCCGTCTTCGGCTGCAGGAAAGTAATCATGAAATACTTGCAGTAAGCAAAAGTTAATGTTTTACTCTATAACCTCAAATCATTTTACATGGATTATGTTTCTCTAGCCAGCTGGAAATGAGATTTTTAAATCACACAGAGGACAGATGCTATTTCAGCAGTTTGCACCTCAGCAGCTCATCAGGATTTCTCTGCTTGAGCACAAATTTAAATACATCCTCTCCCTCCATTCAAATACCTGCAGTTTCCAGGGAAATGTTAATGATCTGGACACGGACCAACTTTCTGTCTGCCTCTGGAGACATCCCACAACCAAGCTTCCATTACACCGGGAGCGGTGTTACAGCTCAGGTGCCTCCACCACACCTGTTAGTCCTGCCCACACTTACTTTCCCATGGGAGCCGGCCAAATCCGGCGTGACGGGTGCTAAATCCCACCGTTCCCACAAACGACTTTCTATTCACACAGCTCTCCTCCGGTGCTGTGTGGGATGCACAGGACAGGAGAGAAACTGTCAGTGGGCATGTAGTACACGAGACAAAACCAATAAGGTTGTGCAGTTTTGTGCAGTTTGTGCAACAGTAAGCAGGATAAATTGGCACCGGGTCCGGGCTTGAGCAGGTCATTAACATTTTGCAGAGCTCTGTTTAAAGCTCTGCCAAAATGAAGCCTTGTATTTCAGGCTTAGCGTCTTTATCTGCCTGTTTGAGTTTCTGTCTTATGATCGTTCATCTCTCTCTAATGCTCTCTGGTATAGTGCTATTGATGTTCTCACACACCACCGAGCCGCTGTTTCCAGAAAACACTGTGTATCTTCTGCCCCGCGATGAGCCACCGGGGGCTTTTCCTGTGAGCTGAGGAGACATCTTGTGGCGAGGAGGAAGCGTTTGCCATCGGACAAGGTCAAGAAGATAAGATGAGGTCAATATAGCTTCCTTGGACGAGGAAGTCATTTACCATTGATCCAGACAAACAAGAGAGAGCTCGACCTCTGGGGCTGGATCTTGTCATTAGGTTTGTTATCATCAGAGAGAAAACAGCAATGAAAAAATCAAATAAATGTATGAATAAAGTAATTACATTTTGTATTTTCGTCTTTTGAATAAAATAGAAATTTACCATAAAGACACAAAGCAACCTAGTGATTGAAAATGTTCACTATGTTTATATGATAATCAGCACAAATGAAAATTAGATTTTTATGATGCATATATTTATGTTTTGGGGATATTGGTGGGATCATATCTCCTGAAACTGTAAACATGAGTATCAACTCTATCTACTTATTCCAGAAAACTTGAGAATGACTAATTTGATCGGCTTCCAAATTTGGCCTGTGTATTGTCAAGGGCCCAAGGAAGTGAAGGGTCGAATTTGGTGCGATTTTGAAAAGCGCTAAGTTGAATATTATGAAACTTTTGAATTAATAGGCGACCGGTGCTCGGTACGACTCAACGTAAGAGACAACAATCACGAGACCTTTCACAGTTTCAGGAAGAAAACAGCAACCAAAACAAAAAATTTACATAAAACGACCCCAGATTATGAATCATGAGAGAGATTCCCTGCAGTTAGCTTTGCAACCATGTCCGGTTGATATGCACACAACGCTTCCTGCCAGTCCCCCCTCAGCTGGCTGTCATTATCTCAAAAAGTTCAGCTATGTTTCCACCTGGTGAGCCCACACAGCCACAGACAACAAAGGCAAAGCGTCTCTACGGATCCAACACTTTCCATCGACGCTGCAGCCAGAGCCTCTTAAACAGGCCGACGTCTCAGGCTCCAAATGTCGGGACGCTGCATGTGAGTGTTGTGCAATTGTGTTTTTTCTTTGGCAGCAAAAATTCAGCTCTTTAGAGGGATTCTGTCTGGGAAACAAACACCCGGCACAACACTCGGAGGGAGCAAGTGAGGTCATCCAGCTCAGGCCTTGACTCTGTGTATGTGTGTGTGTGTGTGTTCCAGCATCAGCGTGTACCACCCATCACGCCACATACTGTGGAGTCCCTGCGAAAGCTGAACTCTTTGCTTTCTGATGGTGCGTTAAGTGTGAGATCTGACAGTGGGACGCCACCGGAGCGAGGCGGGTGGTGGTTTGACGAGCTCGCCAAACCCTCTTCCACCCGGCTGACCGGCATCAACTCACTGCAGACATCCTTCCCTCCTCTTCCTGTTCCCGCCTATCTGTGCTGGGCTGACAGTGACATGGAGCTGTGTGTGTGTGTGTGTGTCTGTGTGTGCTGTCATGGCGTGTGCTCAGAAACACAGAGCGTCTTTCAGTCTGTGACGGACGGATTCTGAGAGCTCGGCCCCTGCAGGGTGAACGTCCTCCCTGTTGACTCCAGCAGCCAATCGCCTTCCATCACTAATTAAAAGGATTATTCAGCCTTGAACCGTCGTGCATGATGTATTTTGTGTTTTTGTTGCTTCGGGTGCTAACGTGCTCCGAACCCAGGGAGCTGAACTCTGCCACAGTCACTGGAACCAGTGCAGTCACCATGGGAACCTCGTCCAAGCCACAACAAGAGGGGTTTTGTCCTGATGGGCCACTTCGCTGAGCCCCACTGTGACTGGTCTCCTTTTTACACTCTCACTCTCTTTGTCTCTCTTTCTCCAACACACACACACACACACACACACACATGCATACTTGCACATGCACAAAAAACTAGCAACAATTTAGTTTTTTTTCCCAGGGTGCATGGTGTCCCTGCATGGGGGGTGTTTACAGGATGTTATCTGTGTCAGTGCCGGCCCCTCATCCCTCTGAGTGGGTTTCTGAGGAATGCTGGAACGGGATGGAGGAGTTCCAAAAGGGGGAGTGACGAGCGAGAGAGAGAGAGACAGAGAGAGAGACAGAGAGAGAGAGACACAGAGGAATACTTGGAGAGAGAGAGAGAGAGAGAGAGAGAGAGAGAGAGAGAGAGAGAGAGAGAGAGAGAGACTATATATACATCCCAAAGAGGCTGGTGCTCACAGGCACAGCTGGACTACTGGATAACTGGACTCTATCCCACTGGATATTTAACTAGAAAGGTGAGTTTGATCTTCTTTTGCTCTAGTTCTTGATTCTGCATCCCCATCATCTACTTCACCAATTTACCATCCATTTGTGATGTTCTACAAATTAGGAAAAAAAGAAAAGAAGGAAGGAAGAAAGAAAGAAAAAAATTAGAAAGAAGGAAAGAGAAAGAAAGAAAGAAAGAAAGAAAATTTAATTAGAATTGTTTGTTCAGCTTTTCTCTCCATTATTGAACGTGGCCTTTATTATATTCGTTGATTTTATCCTTGATCTTTCCATAAAAGTTGAAATTCTCTGCTGTTGAATACACGGCCCTGGTTCCAGTGAAAGGTCTGAGGGGGGGGGGGGGGATGAGTCCTCTGGGGGATGTGGTTTTGCTACAGACGCACGTACGTGGTCTCCATTAAAGCTCTGGAGCTCCGTAGCAAAGTGTCTCACGGTGAAAGAGGAGACCAGTGTTTGATCAACTGTTCGTGTGGGACTCGCCTTTTTTCTTTTCTCCTCTCACAAAAACGAATTTTACTATTTGTGTTAAAAAGAAGAAAAACTTTAGAAGATATTTCCAAACACAAAGCAAGATAATTACTCAGTAAGTATTTTTCCTTTAATTGGTTTTTAAGAAATTTTTTGTCAGAACGGGATTTCAGTCTGTTATGTAATTGCACCTTCAATTTTTTTATTGTGTCCTTGAGTGTTATTTTCGTGAGCTGGTTCACACAGAAATGTGTTAAAAACACACACACTGATGACATGTGACTGAATTAAGTAAATCTAATTAGTGCGGTTATAGGAAACGCTGTAAAATGACACCACTGATCTCATCACTGCAGCAACTACTGCTGAGCCTATTTTCTTTAACTAATCTGCATTTGTATCTTTTTCTCACGGAAACCTTTAAAAACCCGATATCTCTATAATGGTTTTAATTACGTCGAGGCTGTAATGAGGAGGGAAGAGTGCGATTGCGTTATTGAACAAGTGCAGTGGTTGGGATTTTCTCCTCAGCCCTGGGTGTGCCTTTTTCTCAACTGGATATGGACTCCAGGGAACGGGAGAAACCAGTTAGGTCATATTTTACACCAGATAGCATATTACCGTTACCAGCGTAAATCCCCTCTCCTTTTATTTCCCATGTTGTGAACATCTGTGTTAGTTTTGTGTGTTTGCTATTGTTAGACCAGTGAGATAATGACACCCAGGAGGGCCAGTGCTGCAACGTTGCACAAGACCTCGCGTCATAATTCATGAGCACACAAACCATGTTTGATATTTGTTCTGAGCTGCCATCCATATGTGCCTTGTTTGTGTATCTCAATGAGTTCCTTTTTTTATTTTGTCAATGCCACCAAGGTTTAAAAGACTGAGTCCCTGTCATTAGCTGCGGCTCTGAGGGTGCGGCATGCAACTCGATGCCTACATGTGCTGACATGACCTGCTGCCGGCTCCATTGTAGGATTTTGTTTGTCAGGAAAAATGTCCTGTGAGAAAAAGAATGACTTCATATCAGCTGATGGATTTCTTGCTTTGCCAAATCTAACCAAAACCAAAACAAGAGCCGTATTTTCTGTGAAATGCCATAAAGTCACGCTGTCATGAACTTTACAAGGGTGTCGTGTTTCTTCTACTTTCAGGAACCACCAAGGTCTCTGGCTGTGGAAATCATATTAGCTTAGTTAGCGTGATAAAATCCTAGTGCAAAGATGAACAGTGTGGCAGATTGGCTCGTCCAGAACAGGGACAAGATTGAGAAAGGTGTGGAGATCATGGGGCAGGCCTCCGAGGTGCTGGCTTCCACCGTGGGCCAGCTTCATCCCGTGCTGGAGGCCGTGTTCGTGGCTTCGGCCGAGCTTCTCAGCAACCCGGATGGCAAAGAGGCTCGCTACCTGACCCAGCAATTTGAAATCGTCAACCAGCAACTCGAGGGAATCCAAGATGAGATCGATCAAATTGCCCTGGAGCTGCAGAAGACGTCGATGAACAAGCAGAACTTTGACCGGGAGGCCCAGATGCTCAGCCAGTACGAAAAGTTCCAGGACTTCGTCAACGCCAAGCCGAAGTTCCGGGAGAAGAAGATGGAGAAGTTCCTCAGCCATTACGAGAACACAGAGGGCGACTGGAACTTGGACTCGCTTTACAATTCCGTCACCGGGGAGAACACCTCAGGAGACCCTCTGCTGGACACAGTGGTCGCCACAGAGCAGAGAAGCAGACGAGCAGTTGAGGACTTCTGTGCCCGCCTGAAGAAGCTCTTTGTAGTGGGCATTATCGCCGTCATGGGCCATGCTGCCCTCAAGGAAGGGGCAGTGGGCGAGGACATGGTGAAGAAGTGGCAGGGACGCATGGAGGACGTGGAGAACCTAATGAAAGCCGCAGTGGAAGACTGTACACAGAACTTTGCAGAGCAAGCCAAGATGGACATGGAGCACCAGCTTCAGGAGCATTCCGGCCCTGTTGACGCCGGGTTGACCAAATCCCTCCTGGCTTCACTTGTTAAGAAGTACGACTGGGTGAACTGGTCCATCAGGGCCTTCAGCGACAAGGAGCGCGTGTTCTTTTTCAACTGGCTGGCAGGAAAGAAGTACCACGGCAGCGGAGGCGCCAACTGGTTTGACGTTTTGACCAAGAACAAACTCAAAGTGGTGGTCTCCTTCTGTGTCGACCCCAAGCCCTTCAACAAGAGACAGATCCAGGAGCAGCTGGAGGTGCAGAAGATGAAGGGGAACATGATGACGGTGGCTCTGACTTTGCACAAGAGCTTACCCAACTGCCTGGTCCACGCGGTCAGCCATTACAAGGAGGTGGTGGAGAGCAACAACTTCCCTGAGGATTGTTACTACTTTGGAAAAGACAAGAGAGCCTACCTGTGTATCCACCCTGAGTAGATGAACAAAACAAAACAAAATACACACAAACTGTAGCTGCATACACGAAGAATCAAGCTACAAATACATTCATGAATGTCCCGGAAATCAGATCAATCAGATAAAGACATTTAGTTTAGTAAATATTGTCTGTGTTGATGTATAATCTGCTCTGTCTGCTCACTTGGAATTTTATTCTTCTACAAACAGTGTAAATCTTTCCTCTGCTTGATGATACAGCAGCTTCAGGGTGTTATAGAAGTTTCGGGGGCCATACTTCTCTTAAAGTTCGGGTTGGTTATTCTGGAAATTATTCAACCAATAAATCGCCCCCCCCCCCCCTTCTTGTCAAAGCTACAGAACAAATGAACGTGCACTGACTGACGACATGAAATGATCGGTCATGTCATTTTTAATTGATGACTGTTGGGACGTGAAGAAGATTTAGATATATAAGAAACCGATCTTACCTTTAAGTGTAATGAACCAAATAAAGATCAGATATGACCAGGGGTGGGCAATATGACCATATTAGTCTGCCAGCTTTCATATCTACGGTACCTGTTATCCCTTAATCCATTTAATACCTCCAGGTGTATCACACAAGTGACCACTCCTGGATACAAATGTGTATTTAATAAGTAAAATTATCCGATATCCAATATTTTTCGTTATTTGTCGCTGCTTTTGGTGCAATATAGTTCTGCGGGGGAAATCTTTGGTCCACAATCTTTACCGAGACACTTATGTATGTTTCACTTTGATTTGCAATAAACAACCAATATGAATGCTTCTGTCTTCAATGGTTATTTAACAGCCACTTCTGGATTTCAGCCAACATGTCCGTGTTTATCAAAAGGGTGGAGGTTTCCTCAGAATGAATAACCGCTACAGCAACAACCTGTTATACTCACACGACTGTTTTCCATCCACCGCCCACGTTTTTGTGTGTGTGTGTGTGTTTGTGTGTGTGTGTGTGTTCTGTTTGACTGGGTGTGACTCTGCTCTGTAACGCGAGGAGCCACATGACCAATAGGAGGAGAAAGAAACTCTCTGGAAGTGTCTCTGAACTTCTTCTTCCGCAAACTCTTCAAGGTGAGTCTGAACTAAACCTCTCAAAGTGAACCGGGACGCGTCGAGTAACTGCGAAGTAACGACGGGACACGTTAAGGGGGGGAATGTTCGCTTCACTTTCATCCACTTTACGCGAGTGGCTCGTTTACATAACCGTGCGTCTTTTAGCCTCTTTTACGCACGAGCCTTTAAAACTCCCAACTTACTCCCACGTGTCATAAAAGCAGCTTCGTGTAACAACGTGAAACAGGTGATTGGATGAATCTGCAACATTTTGTTAATGCAGTTTAAACTTTGAAGTGTTTCTCTCGCTGCGGGGCGTTGGTTGCCAGATCCGCTTCACTTTTTCCAGGAAGCGTCCAACTTTTAAGGCGTTGTGCACGTGCGGGTAACCAAAGCTCGATCTGTGGTGTTAACGTGCCATGTTTGTTTGCTTCTCTGGGCTCCGGCTGGAGGACATGATACAATTAGGGGCCTTGTTCTGTGTGGGATCGATATGTTCTCCATTAACAGACGCATTAACGTGGGAGAGGGTTGCTCGCTCTCTCTCTCTCTCTCTCTCTGTGGCCACACTGGCTGAGGGAGAGTCAGCTGACTCAGGGAGGGACGCAGCTCGTGTTTGTGTTCAGAGGAAGAACTGGAACTGGTTAGAATCTGTCCAGAGCCAAGTGGTTCCCAGCACCTGATGTGTTCAGACTGGTTTCATTATTGCTTTTAATCCGAATTCTGTGAGAGGAAGTAGTATTTATAAAATGCCTATAAGGGAACATGTTACCTGAGATCATTGCATCTCATACACTGGTATATTAACAGTTTTTGATTATTACTTGTACTACCAATACCATCAAATAACCATCAAATATGACATGTCACTAATATAAAAGAACAAATGTATTATCAGCAACATGTACATAAAATATAAAAAATTAAGCTACTGCGGTTCTACTGCTCAGGATGGAATTACTTAGAACTTGCTTATTTGAAAGCTTAAATAGGTTTGTTCTCTATTTTGTTTGTTTGCATTCTTATAAACTAGAGGCTTTGGTAAACGTGATCTTACACAGTTATTTAACGGAGAATAACTAGAGTGGAAATGACAGTTTTTAGTACAATTGCTCACAAGTGTGTCAAAGGGTCCCATCGAGACAATTGCTTTATTGACAGTGGTTTAACCTTTAAATATTGTTTGTATTTTATTTGATTATAATATGTATTTTTTATCTGTAACGCGTCTTCTAGTGGGGAATACGTAATACCACACAATGGGAATAAGTAAAAGTCTGTCGGAATTGTACTTTTTACAGTATAATGTGTATTTCCACTACGTCTGAATATTAATGGACATACAAGTGAAATTCTGTGCTGCCTGTGATTATCAATAGTCTCTGTTCCGTCAGTTTCTGCAGCGCCTTGTCTCTGAAAATGTGATTTCTCAGAGCACTTTTATGTTTGAACTAACTGTGTAAAGGTGCCTCACATGCACTTAAGACTGCAGCAGCTCCACAACCCCTGGGAGGATGAGAGAGAGAGAGAGAGAGAGAGAGAGAGAACAGATGAGTGGAAAACAGGAATCACAGTTTTATCACGGTCAAATCAAATAAGATGCAGTAACTGTCAATGCTCTGACATCCTACTGGAATCTCGTGTGCTTTGTTGTGTCTGTTGTCAAATCTTACAAGGAAATTATTCAAGCATTTTGCATCTTTCATCTCACAAACCACAGCTCGCTGTCATTTCAGATCTCAGTTGTTGATGTTGAAATAACATAAAGAAATAGTTTATTTAAGTCTGAATGAAGCTGCATTTGTAGCTTAGCATAAAGACTGGAAACAGGGGGGAACTGCTAGCCTGGCTATGTTGAAGGATTTAAACCTGACAGCTCCTCTGAAGCTCATTGAATCACATGCTGGATATTCTTTGTTTCACAAGCACAGAACTGAATGCTGAATTTACACTTTGGTTTTTGTTGCAGATTAAAAGATCGAGACATAATATGTCAGTTAGTTGATTTTAGAGGTGGTTGTTGACAGATTGTGACGCCGGTGGACTGAGTCAGGTTATGAACTAAGCTTTTTACTGTACACTCAAATGAGTTATGCAATAAGTAAGTCTATCACCGCATTTCACAAGATATCAAACTGTTTTAATTTGAAGAAGGAAGGTGATTCATCTTTGGTCTGAGATGTTGAAATGTAATCACAGTTATGGAATCCGTCGCGGCTGCAGATGTGTGCGATGTATCAGACGGAGGAACAGTTCTTATCTCCCCCCCATGTAGCCAGATAACCCCCCCCCCCCCCCCCGGGACTGAGCAGACCTCAGCAGAAGGAACAAACCAGCTGACGGGTTACTTTCCATTCTCTTGTTTTCCTGGTAACTTGCTGAGTTCCAGTGTAAAACGCACCCTTGCCCAGCAGGTTTCACCGCGTCCACTTTATCACCTCCCACGCCCGCTGCCTTCGTATCGACTGAGGCTGGAGAGAGAGAACTGTGCTGCTGCAGCTCCTGCCTCAGAAACCTGAACATGATGTAAACATTAACAAGGGAGGAGGTTCATAACAGCAATGAAATATGATCTGACTCTGTGAGGCCCAGTGACCAGATTGTCAATAATTCCACCCAAATAACTCATTGCCAGTTTTTTAGAAGGACTTGTCTGAACATGCCTGAGAAATCATCTGTTCCTACTCTCAGTGACTGGGTTAGATTTTCCAAGTCATGTGCACAGCTTGTATTTATGGTGACAAAGTGCAAGATGGGAAGTTACTGACATCACCGAGCATGACAGAATACTGATTATTTATGCGTCATTACTACGATTTGAGGACCTCTCGTCTGGTTTGGCTCAAAGTTGAAGGAGTAGTTTGTCATTTTGGGAGTGAAAGGGATCTGCTTGCATATGAAATTGAATATGAAATAATACTTGTGACGTTTTAACTTGTGTGTTTCATCTGAATTGTACAAGTTGTTGTTTTCTTCACTCTAGAACGGGGCCTTTTATGTTTAAGTACTTTATATTTAAATTCGTTATATTTACATCAGCAGCTGATCCTCTCTACGGAGGCCGCCATGTTTTTCCCAGTAGCTCAAACTTGACAAAGAAACACCTTCTGAGTTTTATGACGACAGACGGCTACCACAGGCTGTCTTTCATGTGTGGAAGGGGAGGGTGAGGTGAGCTGCTACATGCAACTTCGCCACTAGATGTCACCAAATTCTACACACTGAACCTTTAAAGGTTTCTTGTTGACATACTTTCCCATTTTACAGTATATTATTTGACCATATGATGTATTTTAGTAGTAGTCCTGGTTAGGTTTGGTATTGAAGCTCCTCAATGTTTCCTAATATTCCAGAAACTTTATAAACTTTGAACTTTCTTGAGCCTTTTAGTGAAACAGTTAAACCCACACTGCGTCTCCGTCACTGCTGAACTCCCTTGGCATTGTTGACTCATTGCTCACTGGGTGTGACCAGCAGCTCACTCGGCTCTTTCTCTCTTTTCTTATCAGTTTTCACCGTGTGGGGAGAGGAGCAGGAGAGAGAGCCACAGTCCGACAGCACTGCCACAGAACTGTAAGTGAATCTAATAAACCCAACATTTGTTTGTGTCACTCCTATCGCCTCTTTTTATTCATCCCCGGCTGTATTTCTCTGCCTGGATCAACTATTTCTAACCACCCATGTTTGTCCTTGTCAGAATCAGCTTGGAACAACATCAGCAAAGATGGCAAACCAGCTACAGAAGCTAGTAGCAGAGAGGAAGGACATGGTGGAGACTGTGATGGAGGTGTTTGAGCAAGGAGCCGAAGTGGTGGCCAGTATCGCGGGCGACCTCTTCCCCATTTTCTCCATCGCCGCTCCGATTGTCAAACTAGCTCTGGACAATGTGGAGAGCAAAGAGGCCGAGTTCATGAAGGAGCAGTTTCAGAAAGTTCGGGAGCGTCTGGATGTGGTGTCCGAGGAGATTAAGCGGATCAACGATGAGATCAAGAAGAGCGGCATGGATATTGCGTATTTCTCACTGGAGGAGAACATCACCAACCAGTTCAGGAAGTACATGGACATCCTGAACGCCAAACCCAAGTTCAGAGAAGTCAAGAAGAAGCTATTCCTGGATCATTTTGCCAAAACGGGGGGCGACAAAAACCTGAACACCCTCTTCAACGTGGTGACGGGAGATAACTTCTCCGGGGAATCGGTGCTGGAGATCACCCTGAACTACGAGGAGAAAAGTCGCCGGCCGGTGGAGGACTTCTGCGCCAGACTCAAGAAGCTGTTCTGCATCGGACTCATCGCTCTGTTGGGCCACGCCGCTCTGAAGGGGTACGACGAGGATGATGCACTCCTGAAAACCTGGGGCGAGAAGATGAACACCATCCAAGTTAAAATGAACGCTGTGATCGAGGACTGCATCGTCAGCTTCCCCAAACAGGCCGAGCTGGATTCCCGTCGACTCGTGAGAGACGAGTCGCACCTAACCAGTCAGCAGTTAGCTGATGCTATCATAGAGAACCTGAAGAAGAAGTACGACTGGGTCGGCTGGTCCGTGCGTGTGTTCAAGTCGCCTTCGGGCATGTTCGTCCAGAAGAAGAAGGTTTTCCACTGCCCGACAGGGAAGAGTCGCTTCCAGGTCCCTTCATCGGATGAGAAACTCAACGTCTGGGTGTCCTACAGCTCCTCGTCTGAGCCTGTGGACGGGAGTCACATCCAGCAGCTGATCGAGAGTCAGAAGAAGGTCACGGTGAAGAGTGTAGCTGAGTCCCTGTTTGAGCAGCTACCCGGCGACTGCATGGTCCACACGGTGAGAACCAGCAAGGACCTGGCCTGCTCCTGGAGCTTCAGCGATGATCTCCACTACTGGGAGGAGCACAATAACTTTTTCGTCTGCGTTCACTCCTCTTAAAGTTTCAGATGCTCCTAAAACTCTCAAGTCACTCCAGTTTCTTGATGTTTGCACAGATGTAATCACTGAGTGTATTGCTGCCTCTCATATTACACAGTATGTGCCTTAAATCGTCTTTGTAAGTTAATCTTTCTCCTTTTCTAAGAATGTTTGATATTTGTTTCTTGCAGAGATGAGATGCAGAAACCACCAGTTCTTATTTTTTTTACTTCCTGATCTCTTATAGTTGTACTTTGCTTCCTTCTCTACAGAACTCACCTCTCGTGACTTATGTTCTAGATTCCTCTCTTGGTATGAAAGTTGTGGATTTTGAAATTTGACAATATCGAAGCTAAGAGATTCTATTTTTAGATGATTGTATTTAATACCGTAGTCGTAAAGTTCAGGAGGATTAGCTGTTTTGTTACAGGGGGATATCTTGGGAAACAAGAATCCATCTGTCGTCCACAGATCATGTTTTGTAGTGATAAGCAGTGACCTCACCCTCCTGCGGACACTCAGACTCACATTCACTCAAACCAAGAGAGAAAATGGCTCCTGACGTTCACACAGACTCTAACAGAAGAACTTAGAGTCTAAGAGAAAAATAGTAAACCTCATAACTGGCTGCAGGAAAGCACAAGAAAGCAAAAGGCCTCAAACAACATGGCACCCATGACACTTTATTTACATTCCGAGGCGTTGTGACGGAAACACTCTGTTTACGTGCAGAAGCCTTTCACAGCTCTGGTTGTGTCACATCTTCAGCGTGTGATACTTCTACCTGAAAGAATTTCTACTTCATTTACTTTTTTAGAATATTTACTTTTTTATTTTTATTTTGGGGGATTTTATTATCTAAATCTATATAAACTAACCACTGACACTGCAGAAATATCCTTTGCATCACTGACCTGTTCTCTTTGTGTTGTGTTATTGAACACCACTGAAATCGGTTCCTTTGTATATTGTGTTTATTAACTTTGTTAGTTCAATTCCTGTATTTTGAACATTTTATCATCTGATAAGAACAAGCCCCATATTTACTTAGATTACTTAGGGGAAATGTTTGCACCTTCGTTTTTTCATTCCTCCATTTGCATACGGTGTGTTTGGGATGTGAGTCGTCTAAGGTTCAGAATGCTGTTGGTTCAGCAGTGAATGTAATAAATCTACCAAATAAACTCAAGTTACACATCATCGGTTTTTATGTTTTTGTGCAGTCGCAGTCTGTTTATCGTTTCAAAAGAAAAATATATAATGGCTAATATCTGAACACGTTAATTTATCCAAATGTGTGAACATCATACTCTAAATGTTCACGTTCTTGGTAACATTTTATTTTCTTAGAATCAACACTCACAAGTCCCTTTTAAATTGTTGCTTTGAGAAATATTTAAACATTGAATAAATCTCTAATTAAGACAATTTATATATTTTTTGCAACTTTTCTTTATTTATACTGCAGCTTCAACACATGTTCATATGATAACACTTATATTTACAGACAACTACAATGTTATTTAACTGTATAAACCAGTCCTCAGGTGGTGTTAAAGTCAAGTGTTGCTATTATATCTATTTCTGTAACATGTTGTTGACTCTTAAACTGGAAACCTGCACAAAATAAGTGTTTTTCTGCCATAGAAAAGTCAGATGTCAGCATCAGGAGCAGAGTAAGAAAAAACAAGAAGTGCCATATTAATATCAACTCCTCTGAGGTGTCACAGTGATATACAGCTTAGAAAGAAAGAGGATATTCTGGTTTGCTGGTTAGGAAACACCCATAGTGCTCAGTAATTACGTGGTTGTGGCTTTTCTATCTTCGTCACATAGGCTCAAGTGGCCAGACACTAACCAACAAGTGCAAAGGAAAACAAGTGGGTCAAAGATCCTTGTCTAAATGTACATGTTTCATTTTTTCTTAGCGTGGACGTTAGCAGAAGGAAACTGGGTCAAGAATCCAAGGTTTAAATATAAACATTTATTCCAAAAATGAGATATACTGATTTGAAGTTTTTGACTTTATGATTTAATAAGGAAACACACTGCGACTAAAACAGTACCTGTACCTTAATTCATTTAATCCTCTGCAAAGGTGACGTCTAGCTGTTGAATTTGACCTCTGACCTTTCATGCCAGCCTGAAAACTCAATCTTTTAACACATTTGACTTCATCACAAAATGAATGTGGCGATCATGAAATTAAAGAAGAAGATAAAACAGTAGGTTTCTCACAATGAGGTCAAACACACACGTTGCTTTGTTTGGCCATTGAAGGGTGAGAACCTCTGGTGTAGTGCCACATGGTCAAGGTCATTTTATTTTATTTATCCAGCCTGTTATCACAAGAAAGTCTCAACAGACTGAGAGGAGCCAGGGAAAAGTCAGAGACTGAGGCCAAAACAAGAACAAACTGATACTGTGACATTCCTTGAAACAAATGGAGAAGGTGCAAGAGGACAATAACATGGATAAAATCATAGGACAAGGGAACTGCTTCATATAATAAATATTAATTCTCAAATAAAGAGCAGAGTCTTAAACTCGGGGGGCTCACAGTGTCTGATGAAAATGATTCCTGGCGCAGGGAGGAGACAGAGCTTGTTGTCTGGATACCTGTTTGCCAATGGAACGAAGCTGAGACAGCAGGAATTTAAAGTTTCCATTCGCTTCTTAATGAACCGAAAATCTCTGATTTTCCACTGGCAGCTCAGCCACTTACATCAGTGCTCACCCAGACGCTCACTCTGCTGCATCAGCAGGAAAGAAGCTTCCAACAGAAACGGCCTGAATTGATCCACACGGACAAACTTTTCCACTTGTCGAAGTTTGGATCTGAATCTTACCGGTGAACTTGAAAAACTGTGAAATCTCTCAAACTGAATGAAATAGGGATCAAATTACAAAGTGAAAATAATGTAATCACTTTTGCATATCCAAATAAAACAGACATAGAGTTTAAAGGTGTAATAATAAAAACCACAGATCTATCAGAAGCTCCTTCCTCCCTCTGCAACTCCAGGCGGACTTCTGTCGACCCCCAGGTGGGTTGAAGGGCCCGCCGACCCAAAACGGTTGAATAGGTGAAGTGATGCTGTTCATCAGACCAGAATTACTCTGCCATGAATATGATTTGGCCACAGAGTCCTGCATTGAGCGCCGGCCCCATCAGGTGACCTCAGGAACGCAGAAAAACATCACGCGGCAGCGGAGAGATTCGTCCGACTTGCAGGAAGACATTGTGCTGGCACCCGGCACCACGATGCAACCCGGAACGCACACTTAATCCAGCGTGAATGGAGAAAGCAGCCATTTTGGTTTAATCAGATGGTGCATGTGGGCCTGTGTGTGGGAGGGGCTTGGTCTCTGAAGGGCATGGTCAGCTCAGGGCTCTGAATGCAGCTCAGTTCAGGAGCTTGTGTTTGTCTGTTAGAGCAAAGTGGACGAGACTTCAAAGAAAACCCAACGAAGTTAGTCAGACACTAATATGTTCCCATGTACACGTCCATGATTACCTCCTTGATCCTCCTGAAGGATTGTGGCTCTGATGCTGTTACAGCCTTTTCGGTGAAGTGTTCCGGCAGCGGCAGGGAAAACAAAACTTCTTACATGCGTTTGGTTTCACCTCAGAGAGGATTCCTCTCACTGCCAACTTTAAGAGTCTGTCCTCAGTAGATGTACAGTATAAACAAACGTTGGATGTACCTCTGTTTATTTACTTCTTGTCTTTTGTATCAGAGAGGTTTGCTTTCAGCTCAATGGGATAATGCTACTATTGACGAGACATAGAAATTGGCTAAAGCAGCTCTGTTTTATAACGGTAATGAATAAAATGACTTTAGCTGTTTTCAGACATGATCTTAATAAAATAAAAGTGTGTCTGGTCTCTTTCTGGATTTAGCAGCAGGAGATTGTCTGAATCAAACGTGGGGAAATGTCCTGCACATCCAGATGAGGGGTAGAGCAGCAGGAGGCCGGACTAAATGTATAAATTAATTTGCTGCACCAAAAACTCTTAAATCTCATTGACATCCCCATTGATGTGACCTTCTCCTTCTGAGATATTTGTATTCTTGCAATTTGGCGTCCGTCACGTGTCAGAAAAGTCATCGACACGCCCACTCCACAGCTGCCTTCAGGTCTACAAATCATAATTCTGCATTTATCAGAATCAGAATCACTTTGGTCTTTTCTAATAGTGTCCACAGTTTGCTGCACTGCCACCATGTGTGCTCATGTTTAGACTGAGGCCTCTTCTTCAAGTTAACGAACAGAGATGAAGACTTTATGATAAAAGCATCTGAAACCAGAAACCTCTTGACTTTTACTCTCTGTGTTCAAACCCCTCGTCTTCACTCGCCACCTTTGTCGCCGTCTTCGCCCTCGTTGCTGCTCTGTCCTCACTCCACATACCAATGTCAGGGCAAGACCCGACAGGTTGGTGTGGCACCGCGATCCGGCTGTGTCAAAGAAAGTTCTCTGCTATGGAGCGTTGGAGGTGCTACCACAGCTTGGTGTCTGGGGATGTTGTAAAGAGATTCCCCCGAGGCGTCTCCCTCATCCTCTCATACCTTTCACCTTTGAATATCTGAATTTCATTAGAAAAACAAACAGGGAGCCGATGCAGATTGTACAGCTCCTCCTCTCACATCAGTTAAATAATCCCAAACTGGTTTCTCTCACTCCGCAGGTTAATTCCCATAAAGAGGAGGAAACACTGTGGTTAGATACCTGACTCTCAGAAAACACTCTTAAAGAAATAGCTTGTGATTTTATCACGCTGTCACATGTAAGACATTATTTTAGATGTGATAAAAAATCACTTATAAGCTACATGAGTTTTCTTTTGCATTTCAAATCGATCAATTCTAATCACCACATGTGACTTTTGTGTAAATATCCTATTTTGTGTTTTTCTGGGTACAGGTATAAAGCCTAGTTGTTCCTTCCACTGTGGAGATTATGTTTTAACCTCTCTCAGATTGTTTAGTGGTTTTGCAAAGAAGTACAGCACAGATTGTAAATGTAAATATGGTTTTATAAGAGGACTGTTTGGCCTTTTATGTTCTCTACTATTTATCTACTGATCCTGGATTCAAACCAGAAACCTTCTGTTCACACGTCAGTTCCTATGACTTTAGGCTCACGGCTGGAGAATTGTGAAAATTGCATTCAAATCACATTCGTACAGTAAAGCTCAACTTAAATATCTTCTGTGTTTTTCTGTTTTTATTTCCAACCGTTCAAACTATCAAATAAGAAATAATTCATTTCTTCTATGATGTTGTTTGTTGAGTTTAGTTTCTGTTTGATGAGACCTGTGTTTCTGGATGTTGGCTGTGGAAGCTGTACCTTTACATGCAGATTCCTGACATCACTCCTCAGGATTGATGATGATATATGAACAACACAGACATACCTGTGGCTCTGCCTTAAGCCAGGTTGTGTGTTTGTAACCGTGTTGTACAACAGGAATTCAGCGTGAGTCAACTTGCACGTCCGAGGCACCTGCTGTCATTTTGAGTGTAGTTGGCTGAAAACTAAAAAACAAGACAGGTGCGTCTGCCATGTTCAGATACTTAATTCTGAAAGTCTGGAGGAAAGTCTGACTGTGTGAACATTGTTGTGTGAGGCAGTGGTTTGAGGATTGTGTTTTTGTTTTTCTTTAAACTGCTGCAGAATCCCACAATTTCCTGTCAGCTCAGTGAAGCTATTTTAGAACTACACACAGTGCAGTGAAGGCACGAGAGTCATCGGGGATGGAATCTGGATTACAGCAGTTCAATATATATCAATATATTGCTTTTGCATTGTGTGAGCACAGAGAGAAGGTAAAACAAATAATTGATCTATATCTAATTTGTAAAATGATCTTGAGGAAACACCAGACTCACCGACCCAACGTTCACTGGGACCAGACAAGAATGAATATGTTGGTGAATATGTTGAATATGTTGAATTCTTCTCAAAATAAACTGTGCACAAGAAAAAACAAACAAACAAGGAACCACAGCGTTGACGGACAGGGATTTTCTTTTATATTGAGAGAATGAGCGCCATCTTGTGGCAAGTAATTCCAACACAGGGTAAGGAAATGAATAACGACTTGATTCAAGTGCATCTTTATGATGAAGAAAAGACCTTAAAGAAGCAGAGAAATGGTTAAAACACTGGAAAAGAGAGGAATACACAAAGAATGAAGAAACTGCAAATGTGTTCTTTGAATTGTATTGTGTACACAGCAGTTTAAATCTACTTTAAAACTAAATCTAAGGCTCATTGAAAAAACAAACATTGAAAACGTTTTAATATCAGCTGAAATCAAATCTAGTGTTGTGATGTTGTATTAGATATGTAAGGTGTTGGATTGAAATGAATGAGACCCCACCAAAAAAGAATGAGCCCCAGCCCCATAAACCGTTAATTAAACACTTGCATGAACCAGAACCATGATTTATTAACCTGAAAATGTTTCTGCCTTCGCCCAACAAAACTTTAACAAACCTGCAGATCTACATCTATAAAGGAGGAAAGCTACGGGATCTGTGGTTTGATTGGAGGATGGATTCTAAGCACAGGAACCTGACAGGAGCATATCCTGCAACTCCGGCTGCTGATGTCCAACACGTTCTCCAGCCTGATGGGATGAGAAACAAAACATACATCAACTTTCATAGTCATGATTCTGCCACTGAAATTCTTTTGGACTTTTGGGGCTTTTTTGGGGGAAATGGTGTAATTGTGATATTTGGTTTGATCTTGTAATCTTCTTCTGTGTAGACTTTTTGACATGAACTCTGGAGAACGTCTGCACAATTGGCTCCAGACATTTTCTGGAGTTGGCGCTTGTCAACAGAATCTCATCGTGTTTCTAAGTTGACCTTTTTGCCCCTGTGGAAGATTCCAGGAGACTATCCGGAGTTCAGTGCACGTCTGAAAGTTTTTGGATTAGTTCCTGTTTTACTTTGAAGCTTCTTTTCCTCACGTGTCTCTTGCATGTTTTACTTCCTGTCTGTGTCGGATGTTCTCACCTCAGTGATTGTCTCTCATGTGTTTCACCTGAGTTCAGTTTTCTCTGTGTCTATCATAGTCTCTGTGCTACAAACTCTACTTTCCCACTTTGTCTGTGAACATTTTATCTGTTTCCCAGTCTCCCAGTTTGCTGCCCATGTGGTTTCCTGATTTCGGCCTTTTTTGGACTGGTTTGATTCTGGATCTTTTGAGTTTTTCTCCCTGACAACTAAACTGTAAACCTGTTATTTATTTTTTATTAAATCCATTATCTTCTTTACTTGTTTCTTGGGTCTAATCAAAAATCTAAATGTAGCACCATATACAAACATCCAGATAATATAACTTACACACATGTTACAACCTATAGACTGTTTATAAAGATGGACATCAAGTGACGTAAGGGTGCCTTGATTGCCCCCTGGTGGGAAGCTGCAGTATAGATCACAAATCCTGTCTCCTCGGTATTGCTGGATGGGACATGGACCAAACAAAGTCAAAGTACACATGCGCAAGAAAGTGGAAGGAAATCCTTATTTTCAGTCTGTGTCTACAACCTCTACAGACCCCGATAGCAGTTTGCTGTAGATCTGTTATGGTCGTGTATGTTTTGGTTCATACCTCTTTCTTCTTCATTACGATCACGGCCTTGATGCCGACAACAGCAACACCAATACACACACACAGCTGGAGAACGGCCAGCAGGACGGACACAGCTTCAGCATTCACCAATAAACTCTGTTGGACAAGAAGTGAATCAAGTCATTAATGGATTCTTCCACAAAAAAAAGACAAACCCCGAACACGTTGTCCTGCTTTACAGTTTATGCAATTTCCAACATTAATAGTGAATATTTATACATTTACTACCTCTAACTATAAGTACCTTGTTTCCTCATTAGCCAATTTGTCTGAGAAATACACTTATTTTTCTTATTTTGGTAAGTGCAATAGACTGTCAGTGGTAGTAGTGAAGCTGTATTGTCATTTACTGTAGTTATTAGGAATAATAATTGTTAATATTCTTGCCTGTAAACTGAAGCTGTGACGATCATAATGGGACCAGCCCCACACTCGGCCCATGTAGATGTCTTGAAGTTCGATGCTGTACAGCACAATGCCAGTGAAGGCAAACACTGCACCAACCATGTTCATGATCACGGTGAAGATCGCCTGAGAGACACGGAAGAAATCCTTCAATTCAAAAAGCTTTTGATCATATCTGAAAAATCTCCTGAGACAGGAAATTGTGGTGGACCTTGGAGCACGTTGCTCACCAGGCATGGAGAAGGGTACTGTCCGGCCAAAATGGACGTGATTCCAGCTGCAGCGTACTGGAGGACAAGATGAAGAGCTGTGTTATGTTTGAAGAAAAATGTTGATTCCAATTTACATTTCCCCTGTTTACTGTCTTTATGCTAAGCTAAGCTAACTTCATGCTGGCTGCTCCTCAGACTCTCTGCTAGAAAGTGACTCTCAAATTATCAAAAGTTTCCCTCTGTTGTCATTGTAATGTTATCAGTGGTGGGACATTGACTTTGTTTCTGTTCTTTTTCAAGTATGTGTTCAAGTACTACTTAGGTTTTCATGTAGTAGACAAACATACTCTCACTTTGAATTTTAATACTTTTTTTATATTTTAATGCAAATGCTTACATTTTACTCAATCACTACGTTAATATAATATAGTTTAATATAGGAATTTAACTTCAGTACATTTTTGTCTATTTATTTGTACCTTTTCCTAAAGTAAAATGTTTGAGTACTTCCATCACTGAGAGTAATAATAATAATATTTTACCAAAACACCCAGCCAGTAAGAAGCACCAATATCT
The DNA here is from genome assembly GCF_947347685.1 of Pleuronectes platessa. Lineage (NCBI taxonomy): Eukaryota > Metazoa > Chordata > Actinopteri > Pleuronectiformes > Pleuronectidae > Pleuronectes > Pleuronectes platessa. The sequence goes on from NC_070635.1 coordinate 4,110,302, forward strand.
GTCAGATCCAAAGGGTGTAGGGAAGGTCGTCCCGGCCCGAGCGCCATGTTGAACATGCCCGACATGATCTGGATCGTCTGTAACGGATTCAAAACCCTTCCATCTTAAGAGCAGCTCTGTGTGTGAATTATGGTTTGCTCAATTCATGTATCAACCAATAAACCTTGTGTTGCTTTATAATGTTTTTCTATTCCTCACCCCAAGAATCGCAGAGACGGAGGGTTTCATCAGCTCGTGGTTCACAGAGCAGCACACGGCACTGGTGCACAGAGCCCTCAGGATTTGCCACAGCGGTGGAAACAGGCTCTTGTTGTCGGCCTTTATGGTGATGACGGTCACCTCCTTCTCTTTGGTGAGAGTCACAGACATCCTTTACGCTGCTGACGCCACACACACACCTTCCGCTGGAAAGGTAGACTACTGTAAATATGTCCCTTGATAGGGGAATAAGAGTTATTGTCTTTTCTTATTCAGATGAGAAGATTGATTACGTCTGTAGGTGTCAAGGATGAAGTTGGAGCCAGGAGGAGATTAGCGTAGCTCGGCATAAAAGGCTGGAAGCAGCTAGCCTCGCTCTGCAGGAATATACAACAACAAGCCCCTGTAGTGAGATCCTGCTGATAAACGTGCTCGACCAATCACGAGTCAGTCTCAGCTGTCAATTCCCTATTTCATTTAAAAAATCCATACCATGATGGGAACGACCTGAAACCACAGACACCATCTTTGAGAAAAATCTATTGTTAATGACTGTTTATGACCCGTACTGCCACTAGCCACTAGGGGGTGATCAAGATGATTCGGATTCCACAAGCTGTCATGGCGTCCATCTTTAGATGCAGTCTCCAAATTTGTACTTTGTGTCGGTGTCTCCTTTAAATTAGCTTGATTATATTAGATTGTGGTTGTGCGGTTATTTTCTTTGTTGCGTCACCAGAAGAATGTTTGAATCCCGACTCAGACATGTGGAGTGTCATCAATTGGAGACTATAAGTTAAGTGTGAAGGTGAGTGTGAATGTTTTTTTGTGTCTGTATGTTGAACCTGTGATACGTCCTCCATCGACCCTCAAAGGATCAGCGCTATATTAGATTGTGTTTTATTTTGGTGCAGCCATTTTCCAAGTGGTCTGTTCTCACCTCTGTTATTCCGTTCAGCAAGAGGGACATTTAGTTGTGTAGCTTGTTCGTCAACTTAACAAACAAGATATGACATGTACTGTATATATCTGAGCTCCACCTCCGTTACCTCCACCACATATCAATCTCCTCATCGCACTGAGAACGAGAGAAGGGAAAACAAGAAGGTGCATATTACACTAAAATGATATAAATGCTTTTCCTTTTTGTGTGCATGGTTCAGTTTGACAACCTTATCAAACCCAAACATGCAGATGTGTTATGGCTCAGCAGGAATTAAGGGATTTCTCCTTTTGAAAAACCACATCGCCTGGGGAGCGTGATGTGTAACCGACTCGATGTGGCGACAAAAAGCCTCATGAGGCAGATTCCAAAGTAAAATATTATGAAAATGAAGTGATGTGTCGTTTTTTTTTTTAACCACAAATAAATCCATAGATATAGAAATAGATCTGGTGGGAGGGGTTTCCCAGAATGTGCGTAGAGCTACATTAGTTTGTTTGTCACTTGATTTCTCGCTGTCACATTTCAAACTGCCGCCACAAAGACGATTTCAAATAAAATCTCTTACATCACACACACAAACAACCAGTTCAAATATTTTTTTAATTAAAATAAATCATATCATCATGGATGCTACCTTATTTAATTATTCATCCATCGTCCATCGTCTTACACTGAGTCCCTAAAAACATGAAATCCATTTTTAAAAAGTCCAAGTTCAGTGGCGTCTTTTTAAAAAGATCCTATTTGTTGTGTTGTGTTGTATGAGAACTCACCTGCTCTGCTTCCTTGTGAAAGACTTTCCCACACACATTAGTTCACACCCTGTGTTTTCCTGTGACTGCAAAAGACACCGCCCCCCCGCCCAGGTGGGACAATACTTCAAAATAAAAGCCTCTTCATTAGATTTAACGCAACAGCATAATTTCCCCTCAAAGTAGCACAGCACAGACCATATGTGTGTGTGTCTGTCTGTTTATGTTATTCAATTATTTTTTTTATTTCTGTAAACGAGAGCATAAAAATATCCACGTAGTATCATTTTATTTAATTTAAACTTAAACAGAAACTGCATTTGGACAAACTGAAATATTTGCAATTTGAATTGTGTTAAACTTCATCTCAAACTTAATCTTAAAGCTTTCATAATAATGTTAACTGCAGAAATACAACAATGAAAGTGTAGTCAATAGTTTTGAAACCTTTATTTTTTAACATGGTTTAATGTTATATAATAGCAAAAGAAATGCGTATCAGACCTTGACCCACATGCAGATACATACATGCATGAATCTCCCTTCTCCCTGCAAACCAACTGAAACACAAAACATGTGTAACCACAAATCTAAATCAATTTTCTTTTCAGAAATGGAAAGCAGCATTTACAGTTTAGATTATAGACAAAACTACTGTACAGAGCTAGTGCAAATATATTTTCTAACAAACTCTTGTAGAAAAAGTGGTTTAGCGGAGTTAAATCATTTGATGTAAGGGAAACACACAATGACACAAAAGCAAACTAGTACACTTCCTGGTAACTGATCGTGCATTGCAGAGCTCTTAGTTCAGGCTTTAGTGTTACTTGGTGGTGATTTCCTCCAGGAGAGGTTGGTACTGCTCCAGGTCGCCTGTTTTCTGAGGGAGGAAAAGAATCAGTGGAATAAATGTTTTTAATGTTTTCAAGAATATAACATTACCACACACTACATATACTCATAAACTGATTTCCATGTAAATTAATGGAAGGATGTACGGGTCAAGAAAGAACCCATACACTTTCAAGCAACTCCAGGATTTGCAGGATTTTTTAAATCTTTTTGACATTTTAACTCTTTTCCCAGAGAATAATTAATAAATCCTGATGAAGACAGACATATTCAGGGGTCTCGTATTATGTGTGTGAAGTGTTGAGCCATTTGAATGTTGTCTATATTTGCAGATTTCAAGGGATATATGTATATGTTTATTATTTTGCCTACTCACAAATTCTTAAAGGATTGTTTACCATGTAGTGAAATAAACTAGAAAGCGTCAGATGAGAATATCAACAACATTCTCATCTCTCATCTCTACATTCTATATGAATCTGGAGCCAGTAGGCAATTAGCATAGCACGTGTAGCTTAGAGAGAAACAGCCGGGCTCTGTCCACACAGCTCTAACTGCACATATACTCACAATGTCAAACTTTTCTTTTAATTGATATTAAAACTTTTATATTTCAAGTCAACAATTTTGAATAGTGGGATCATAACCTGAGGCTCCCTACACTTTAGCCCTGTTCACACACGAGGGCTCGAACGTGGGATAAAAAGAGTGAGAAAACGTATTTGTGTTGTGTGTAGTCACTTCCTGGTTAAACAGCAGCTTCGACAATGAAATATGATAATTTTTTTATAATCTACCTTATTTTCTCCCTTGTCCTTGCTCCTCAGATCTTTGATCCCCAGGACGACAGAGCTGATGGCGACGCAGAGCTCCAGGACCGACAGGACGATCAACACGCCATTGATGCTTCTTAGGAGCATCTGGTGGGAAGGGAAAAACACTTTTAACATATTTGTACATTGCATTAATTAAATCTTATAAAATGATAGACTCTCATGATTGCATTTATTTAAAGCTTCATAATAATGACCAATATGGTAGGTAATCACCAAAGATTACCAGAGCCAGATGTCGGGCATAGATGCAGCTCTCCATGATGCGGCCCCTCTTCTCTGTAGACATTGTGGGGATTTGATCGTCGTAATTTAATTGATAGTCATCGCGACACATCCACCACAAGCTCACGCCTGCCATGTTGATGCTGTAGAGTACGATGGCTGTTAAGGCAAAAGCAACTCCGGTCATGTTCAGGATCACGTTGATGCTGACCTAGAAAACAAGTCTTGTCAGTTTTGAAACCAAATGGAAAAACAGACACAAAATCACAGCAACAAACTTCTGTGACATTACCTGTAGCATGGACGAAATAATCTGGAATACTCACCAGACACAGACTGGGGAACTTCTCCGAGAGAATGCACATCACACCGAATAAAGTAAACTAGAGAGGAGAGAGAGAGATCTTAGAAATTCACTTTTACACACAGCTCAGAGGAAAATTCAGTTTGGTCCTAGTCACAAGAACACAAAAGGACATTTGTTAGAAGTTAATCCAACAAAAGCTTGCTCACCAGTACTCCCATCCAAACAGGAAACAAGGTGACATCCATCACCCACCCAGAGCCACTTCGACCGTTCAGGAGAATCACTCCGAGGCCAATGTGGAGCAAACCGGTCATAATGTGCAGAGCCTGTGGAGCAGGAAACGCAGTTTGAACACGACTTCAAACATCTGTACGGTTACCACACGTAGCTTCGTGGTATTTTAAACAAACACATGACTGGAATGTGATGAGCACAATACTGAGCAGCTTTTGGACCAGTCAAATGTTAAATTTTAAAATTAAATCAGAGAGGAAAAGAAAAGATGCTTCATAAAAAGAAGAGTTCAAGTTCTCAGAGAAACGTAGAGCAGACGGTTGCAGATCAAATCGTGCTGAGAGACAAAGGATCAAGGTCGTAACTCACCCCGAGTACTGACTGAGACATCCTCTGAGCCGCCCTCAGCTGCTGGGACACAGTGCACCACACTGGGCTGTAGCAGAGGGACTTGATGATTTGGCACAGTGGCGGACAGGAACTTTTGGGGTCAACGGTCATAGTGAACACAGTGACCCCCTCGCCTTTGGTTATGGAGACAGACATCCTTCCTGAGACTGAGACGAGAGACAAGACGGTATATGAACTTTAATTATGAAACCATAACATGTTGATCATCACCTGGTGGCTGGTTGCAGTACCACAATATTGATGTTGATATATCCGTTTTTGCATTTGCTTTTGCAGTGAATCTCTCCGGAAGATGTCAGGAGCAACTGACTCTGGCATTTGCATTCTCACATACTGGAACCTTTCAGGAAAAAGTCCATTAAGATGATATTTGTTTTATCCTATGATCACTAGATACTAACTTTTCCCACAAGAAATTAACGTTTTTGAAGATATTCTTTGGGAGAATGACACAACCTGAGAAAAGATGTTTTCATTGATACAGAGACAACATTTAATCACCAGATACAGAAACAAAGAACGAAATAGATTTAATTAAAAATGAAAATAAACAAAGACTGAACTGATGAAATAATATAATAATATGAGAAATATACAAGGAGAAAACCTTAAGTGCAGAAAAATGATATTTATAATATTTGGTTCTGATGATGTAATTTATATTATAATGTAGATGGATCCTGATATTTACATTTAAATGATTTTGTTCTGATGAGGATGTTGTGAACTATGAGTTCATTATGTTCGTTGTTGACTGGACAGATGTGACAGAGAAGAAACCTGATCCTATGAGGATTCAGTTCTGGATTATGAGCTGTTTTATTATTTTTTTGGTGGGTGTGCCCGGTTGCAACTAGGAGTTTGCGTGGATGCCGCAAAGAATTGTGGGGCAGCTTTTTCTCCTTACCTTAAATAAAAGGTCAAATGTTTCCTCTGCTAGGAAAAAAATATATAAATAAATAAGTTAGGAAGCTTGGAAGCTCCTTTCCTTCCCTGATCCTTTGGGGAATTATAACCGCTCTTATTATTATGACGGCTGCTCAAATACATCTGGGTCATTTCACTAAGACAAAATAACTTTCTGAACGCAGACTCGATTACTGACTCTCAGATGTTTTTATTATTAAATAAATCAGAACTATAAATCAGTTTTACTTTAATCCATCTGTTCTTCGTTTCACCTCCGGTAAATTCAAAACCCAGCAACACAACATTTTATAACAACACTTTACAAACACAAGCAGACACGTGGACACTCACCTGCTTGTTTGGCTGTGAGGGAAGAATCGAGCCTATGGCGGAAATGATTCTGGTTTTAATATCAACTGCGCAGTTATAGTTCAGAGGAGCTGAAACATGATGTCTGCCTGTTCCCAGAAGCACCTCCTCCGAAAAACCTTAACCCTTCACTGACGGTCTGTGCGTGGGCTGTGTTCACCCTTCATCAGTCACCACATCCAACAGATGTTAATCATTTACAGTATGCAATTATTGTTGCATCCGGCCAAACTGTCAATCAAAAGCCACGCCCACAGACGTGCAAAACGAGTTTATGAGCAGATACAAATTGACAGTGTTTTTTAAAAAATAATTTCAGTTTTGAGACCAACTCTTTTTTTTCATTTATATTTCTACTACTACATGTTTCTAAGATCTAGACAAGTTTGGCCTCGATGCGGCTGTGTGCTCCACTCACTGCCAGTCAAGTTGTTATTATCTATTGTAATTATTATTATTATAAATTTCTAAGTTAAAATAAAGGCTCAATAATGTTTAATGCAAATGCCTCCTGGCTCCTGAAGATGACGCTCCCATTCAGTTCCCATCTCACCTTTTATTTATCTGGTTATATTGTGAATAAACTCTTTATTTCCGTGACACCATCACGTTCCTCTGTGTTTGTTCTCCTGGTCTCGTTCACATGTGTGACGCCCTTTTTCTCCCCGTGGACGAATCTCAGGGACGTAACAAACAAAGACTCAGACACGTGATGTCACTTAGCAAACAAGACTTCAAATCAATGAGGAGGAGGCAGTAATCTTTATTTTTTATCTTAATTATGGTCAGAAAACAATTGTGAATAATGCATTCTTCAGAAATCAACTGACAGGGAAGAGTAAAGAATCAGTTTGGCTTTACAAGAGATTTATTACTTCTTTCTAGAGAGTAAAATGAAGAGTGAGCCGGAAACCTTCTTGTTGGAGAACGACCACTCTACCCCCTATTCCACACCGCCCCAGTTGACATTAATAACAGTTTGAATGAGGTCGATGCCAGGGAAGTCCATGGCAATGATACCAAAGCATGGTCTTGGATTGTTAGGGTAAAACTGCCTCATGTACTGATCAAGCCATGGGTTTACCTTCTCAGCCACTCGCTTTGGAGTCAGGAACATTCCCCCGAAAGTACCGAAGCCAGTGCCACTGGTGTAGGTCATCACAGCATTATCCCCTCCGCAGGCTTCATTGGCTTGGTTCAGCTGTTTTATTATTCTGTTGTCTTTATCTTTAACGTTGGTAACCTTGCTTTTACCTTCTGTCTCCACCAGAGGGATTCCTAGAGTGAAGGTGCTCTCCTGCAAAAAGACAATCTTCCCCCTGACTTGACCCATGTTGGGCATCCCAGAGGTCACCCAGACGTGCTGGTCGTTGCCAATCAGACTCCGCACCTTGTTGTTGACTGTGGATTTCTCTAAAGGCTCCGGTTGCACTCTAATGAGCACCGCCTCGGTCTTGAACTCGGACATGAAGGCTTTCACTGTGTCCAGGACCTCTTTGAAAGTGCTGCGCTGATACATCACGCCGTGCATGACGTAGAGGGTGTCAAACAGAGAGAACACTTTGAGATCCAAAAAACGGATGCCAGCCCTCAGCTGATCGTTCAGGGTCCAAGCCTGGCATTTGCCCTCTGGGCCTCCGTAGCGGGCCATGGTATCGTGGGTACCAGGGATGGTCAAGAGCGACAGGGTGCGGAAATCCTGCACGCCTGCCATCCACGCGACTTTGTAGGACCCAGGGAGTATGAGGTTTTTGTTGTCGTTGAAGAAAACATCTTTTCCGTGGCACAAAAGGCTGATGATGTAGAAGATTTTGATTGTTACAATAACCCCAGTGCCAACAAATTGCAGCATTTGCAGTACTTGTTATTTCCATATAAAAACAACATATTCTTTACTTTTATGTACAAAATTCATATAGTACTTACAGGACAGATAGCAAAACATGCTGGAAAAACAGGCACTTGTGACCAGCCTTCATTCTTGCAGAAAGTTGAGAAATCTAGCAAAGGATATGGACAAAATTATACATTTAACACATCACAAACATCGGTTAAATTGCAAATTAAGTATCCAATCAAGTTGGTTTTCAGAAAATTCAACAGTTTTCCACTATACCTTCGAGCGAGGAGGATTTCACAGGCAACCGCTGCAATGGTCAGAATAGTGACCTTGCAAAACAGAAATCCAAAACTTATATTGTTTGCTTATCTGAGAATTTGTAGGTGTGGGCCACAGTAATCAGCTGTATGAATCAGACTGATTGTTCTTGATATGGAACAATGAATCCTGTTGGCTCAGATTGTGGTGTTTGAGAAGGTGGATCCCTTCAAGGTGAAAAGAAACCGATAAGATACGATTTTTCAGATTTTCAATAGAAATTATCTCAATCCATGCTGCTCCATCAGTGAAAATAAATAAATAAAAGATGACTCAGCAGTGCAATGAGAGCCAAATGAACCAAACCACCTAGTAGTGGAAAGCATGATCACACAATCACTTAATTACTGCTCTTAAAGTACAATTTTGTGGTAGTTTTACTTTAATTTAGTATATTTGTTCCAGTATTTGTGCACTTCAAAGGCCAACATTGTACTTTTTACAACACTAAACTTATTTTACATCATTAGTGCCGCATAACTTTATTTTTTGTGCAATAGCTGAATGTGACTTGTAGTATAAAGCATTTGAGTTGTGATCAAGGCCAGAAAATCTCTGTAAATAAATGCAGTCCACTACAATTAATATAGTCCCACCTTTTTCAGCTGCAACAATAAAATTCATTTTAATTCAATTATAAAATGTATATTATTCTGAATTAGGCCCTTTTCCATTGGAATACTTAAACCTTTGGTTATTATTTTAATGATAAAATATAATTTTACTTGGTTAAGAGAGTATTTCAACACTGATATTTCTAAAGATCTGTCCACTATTACTGACATGTAATGAATAAATAATGTTTGTTGCATGGCTCAGGTCAGATCTTGATGAAAAAACATCTGGCAAATATCGGAGACTAATATTTATGAGTGTGGTGCAGATTTGTTGAATTTATGTGGACTCTTGGGCCTTGGCTGAGATCTGCACGCCACTAAGTGCTATTTGTGTATTTAAGATAAGATAAGATAATTCTTAATTAGTCCCACATTGGGGAAATTTACAACATTACAGCAATAAGTAATAATAAGTTGCATGCAATACTTGTATGGGATATATAGTATGTAAATATATATGAAAATTATAAATTATAAAGTAATATTCCAGTTCTGTATATAAGTAAGTTACTTTACAACTCTGGTATAAGAAATATCACACACACAAAAAACTACAATCACGAAAAATATGTCACTTTCTTCTTCTTTCAAACTGTAGAGCCTGCAGTTCAGCTGAGTATCGATAGGCGGCGGCAGCACGCCGAAGCAAAGTCAACTCTGCAGCGAACGATAGCAGAAGAAGAAATCGGTAAAGATGGCGGAGAAGAGCAGCAGCAGCAGCAGCGACCACACGCAGGACGTCACTGCGGATAAAGGTGAATCTCCCGGAGGCAACTCGATGGTGATTAACGTCCGGACGCCGGAGGGGACGGAGAAAATAGCGATTTGGGAGGAGTCCACTGTTTCCCAGGTGCGTCCATTGACCCGCTTCCATCGTGCTACGAGGTTAGCTAGCTCCACCTGCAGCTGTCAGCTGGTCTGACGTTAATTAATCCACTGGTTTGTGACACATCATCCCATCGATCACTGGGAATTAGGGGGGGGGGAAAAGGTCAACACGATCGAACTGTGGACATTTTCTACATATCAGATGTTTTTTATTATTTTATTTTAATCTGCCCACAACTACCGAAGTGTTTTTGTAGGGGGGGCGGTGCAGTTGGTGGAAATACAGGTTCTCAACTCTCTTTGCTGTGTGAGCACATTGGCGTGTCATTGGACTCACACATCAAAGACACAAGCTAATGTTTGATTGTGAAGAACATCTCACAGACAAGAGTAACAAAGTGCGTCACAGGGCAACAATAAGACGCCATGCAGATTCTAAAAACAGAAAACAAACACATGTACGATCTAGAGCGAATAACGCAGAGTCCAGTGACGTGCACAGGGAGAAATAAACTGCCTATTTGCACATAACTGTCTTTTGATTGAATCCACAGACTCAGTTGAAACTTGAAGATGTAAGTAGGATCCACACTTCCACTCAAATGTCCCAAAAGCTTGGTCACCACATGTCTTCGGACGGGTCTGTGGAACTTGTAATAGATTGAAATGACCCTCACCCAAAAGAGAGCGAGTGGGTCAATAAGCGTGGACTAGATCTATGAGATGAGTAATATCTCACAATAATGAAAAAGCTCCTTAATAATGGGGAACAAGTTTCTCTATTTGCAATTATTGAGTTTCCCAGTATTTAAAGATGTAGACAAATTTATTATTTTAATAAACAAACTCAAAAGAAAGTTTAAGCTGCTACGAACGCAAACTAACCCTTTTAATTTGAGATACTAAATCATTATTTCAAGAACTTGATGTAATGAGCTCTATGACAGAATAAAACATTGTCATGGTTGTTTATTAATGGATTTCTGTGGAGTCCAATGTCGGCAGCATGATGGAGATTAAACTGGGAGGAAGTGGGGAAGATATGTCAAAGTTATAACGTCTTCAAAAGCCATTTGGGATTCTTTTACAGAAATTGAAGGTTGTCACTTTGACCTGAATGTTAACAGATAAACAAAGGGCACAAGCTGGGGCTAACCCGAGGGCGGCGGTAATGCACCTCTCAGTTGTTTGCAAACCACCAACAAACAACACAAGAAGAAGAAGATGAGAACCGGTTTCCCACCAGGACCTGGTTAAACCGTTGTGGCAGGCCGAGTGAGATTAGATGTTACTCTACAAACAGGAGAAACATCAAAAGCAGAAGACTTACCTTATCTTACATAATCTGTCCTCTGGTGAAGCTGACAGCTCGCTGATAAGTGAACTTTTCCCTAGGAGGCAGGGCGCTGTTGACCAACATCACTAAACAAACCAGAGTGCTGATAGTGATCCCCCACACTTCGATGCTGATCTGTGAAACTGTTTCCCAACACAATCTGAGGGTGTAACCTCTGTGACCAACCCAGTGGTGCCCGCATGTCTAGATTAAACAAAAGCTTTGCTGCATCAAATTCACACTATAGGTGGCAGTATCTAGTTTGACAGTAATAACTGCAAAAAGACTACAAACAAATACATCTAAGAATAAATGGTTCGAAACTAGAGTCTTGCATATGGTACAAGTTGCAGTTTTACTTGTGGGACTTTTGTTTCAGGTGTAACCACCATGTGGGCAAAGTGTGAACTAAAATAATTTTAGAACGAGATCTTCACAAAGCACCCATCTTCAAAAGAGGTGCACCAGATTGCATATTAATGTAGGATCATGTTGTGCTTATTTAGTTCTGATCCTCTCTAATATTTGCAACTAATTAAATCACCAAAACCTGCATTTCTTCCTGACTTTGCCCTGCTGGTAATTTACCATCATTCTTTATTTTCTCATGTGTCCAGTTTAGACAGGAAGTATCCAAACGATATGAGGCCTCCCAGAACCAACTGGTGCTGATATTCACAGGGAAGGTTCTAAAGGATACTGATACTCTGAAGCAGTATGGCATCAAAGACGGTCACACCGTTCATCTTGTTATCAAGAACATTCCAAAGTAAGTATAGTCTATGAGATCTGTGTTAAGAGGTCGCTTATGTGTGGTGAGATTATTATTTGATTCCTGCTGTCTCTTAAGATCAACAGATGGCCGTGCATCTCAGACCAGTTCCACTACTTCACCACCTCAACAGAACACCATCAGCACCAGCACCAGTACCAGCACCACCAGCAGCAGCACCCCCAGCCCCACTGTAGCAGGCAGCACGGGTCAGACACCGATACAACCTGCTAATGCAATGAGTAAGAATGTTTAACATACATTTATTTTGTTGCTTTTTGCTCTGCAGGGAGATTCAGGATTTGAAGTTTTTTTTATGAGACTTTTTTAGCATTCTAAGAGGACTGAGTCTGAAGTCTTGTCGTGTTTCTGTGTAACATGAGTGCTGCAGAAAGAAACTCGCCCTGATTAATATACTTAGAATGCAAGGCAGATGAACCTGTAGCTCTCAGCATGAGGCAGGGTCTTCAAAATTGGGGAAAGGTCTTGGTTTGTCCATCTAACTTTCTAATAGCTTTTCAGTCACGTAAGCTGAAGCATTCAGTGTCACCTGCTCTTGTAGAGACACAACACATTGTTGTACTGCTGCATGTGTCATGTGACTACATACATACGTTTTTCGCCCCTTGCACTCAATGAGATACTACATGTTATTGGTTCCACCATGCCACGTGCCCACACACCTGCCAATAACTTGTTGACCTGTATCCTTCCTCCTCAGGTGGACTTGGCGACCTGTCCGGCTTGTTAGGTCTCGGCATGGGTTCACCCAACTTAATGGAGATGCAGCAGCAGATGCAGAGGCAGATGATGTCCAACCCACAGATGCTGTCGCAGATCATGGGGAACCCGATGTTCCGGAACGTGATGTCCAACCCAGACCTGATGAGACAGATGATGCCAGGCAATTCTCCGATGCAGCAGCTCCTCGAACAAAACCCAAACGTTTCTCGCATGTTCAACAACCCTGAGTTTATGAGACAGGTCAGAGCAGAGCTTTACATTGTACCGTTCAGCAGGAAAGGCATGGGGATTTCCAAGTTTACTTTTGTGCCCAAGACAATATGAAATAATATTTTCAGGAAATTGGGGCTTGGCAGGTTTTAAAGCTGATTTTTAATCTAATTGTCTTTGAGCAGTTGCAGAATCCTGAAACCCTTTCTACGATGAGCAACCCCAGAGTCAGACAGGCCCTCGAACAGATCCAACAGGGCCTGCAGATATTACAGACGGAAGTGCCAGGATTCGTGTCCAGGTACTAGTTACACCTGATTCCACATATTCCTCCTTGGGTCTCTTGAAAGGCAGTAGATTAATCCAAGCTATTATTATTATTAAGATGTTGGTGGAAAGAAACTTCTTCCAAACATCGAAACTTCAGGGCGAACTCTTGGTGTTTAGGGAAGGTTGTGTTGCTAAATACTAGCATGTTGTGTCCAGTTTAGTATCACTTTACATAATTATATATTGATTTAAAGAGGGTTTACTCTCTCTCAGGTATTTAAAGCTGCTATAAAGCTTTATTTTGTATTTATTTGAATGTATTCTTTTACCTCCAGTGTGCCTACTGGTGGTCTCACAGTTCCTCCAGCCACAGGGAGCAGTGTCCCTCCACAGAACTCCCCCTCTGCTGACTTACCACCAGGATCCATTCCCTCTCAGCAGATGCAGCAGATCTTACAGATGTTTTCAGGCGGTGGAGCAACGGTACGTTTAATCTGGATGCAACAACTTGCTAGTTTATTGAGAAAGACAAATCGATAATGTTGCCTGTAAATGTGACTTGCATTATACATAAATACAGGTTCAAATGGGTAAGATTAAAATAAAATAAAAAATTAAGTGAAAGTAAAAGGGTTTTATGTTATTCACAGTTTAAAGACCTATACAGAAAAATGTAATCATGACATATGAGAGGAGGAATTTGTCTTTGTATTATGATGCAGAAATTGTGCACGAAGTAGAAGTACTGTAAATATAGTTAAGCCCAAGATTTTGTGTCTTCTCTCTCACCACGTACTGACAGTTATCACAATCTTACGCCGTCTCTTCCCTCACACCTTCACCTTCAGGTGCCGGAGGCTCGTTTTCAGCAGCAGCTTGACCAGCTCAACGCCATGGGCTTCATCAACCGGGAAGCTAACCTGCAGGCGCTTATCGCGACCGGAGGGGACGTCAACGCTGCCGTTGAAAGACTGTTGGTCTGATGCGCTCAGTTCCTTTTGGGGATTGACGCTGGACGACCATTGTAAAAAAACACAATAGTACAGATGTTGCTTCGTCAAAATGTCGCGGGATGGCGCTGTAGATGTTGTGTGGGGTCAATTTATAAAAGTCAACTTATAAAAGTACAGCAACCAGGTTGGATGATGTTTGTTTCTGGGTTGTGTTGAAAGACTGGTGGCCTAATGCGCTCAGTTCATTTTAGGGATTGACGCTTGAAAGACTGGTGGAGTTGGGGACTAGCGATGGAGATTTGAAAATATATTTAATTAAATTGATCTAGATACATTCAGTCCTCTATGACATTCAAGTCTGACCTAAACCCCAGATAGAGTTAGAGCTGTTACTGTCACTTGTTTCCATTAATCTGAAAATCAGACACCACAACGGTCACAGCCAGTTTCTCTTGCTAGTGCAGACGGAGACAGTTTCAGGCATGACGGATGCACCTTTACGTCTTCCACACGAGGACGCAGAGAAATTGAAGTTAAGCTTGTGTTTTTATATTATTTAATAATAATAAAAAGTATTGTATTTTAGTCTAACAGTTTTAAAACTGGGTTCTGTTGCAGTAGGTTGGGTGATGTTCCTGTCTGGGCACTCGGCTTGTTTGTTATGTGATTTATTTTCACTCTTGAGCCTTAATCTTTCCTAATTGACAGGAATTTATTAACTTATCTATAATATTTTATCCTGATTTCTTTTTTTTACGCATATTTTCTTTCCTCAGAACTGTTTAAAGTACTTCATCAGCTTTTCATGGTTGTTTCTGCTGCGTTAATGTTTCCAGGAGAAAGTGAAATGTTCAGGTTGTTGGACCAAGGCTCTGATACTGTTATGTTAGAATAAGATAAAATAAACTGTAAAGCAACATTGGCTCGACATGATTTTGTTGGTGGGTTTTCTCACATTAGTAAGGAGGTGAAGTAAATTCTATTAATGATTACAAATGACAACAAGCCATTTGACATAATATGATTGTGTATTTCCATACATGTCGTGTCATACCTTAATCTATTTGATGGAAGCTGCAAAATACTGCAAAGATTAAATGTAAAATCTTTTGTCTACCTTTGGACTTTCGACCAAATGTTCTTTGTAGATGTGAAAGTAATTGCATAAAGTTTAGTTTGCAATAGATTTGAATCCATGGTTGTAATGTTTAGTCTACAACCCCCCCCTCCTCCGAATCTAACATATGTTTGTTTAATGTCTCAGTCACTGACAGTTCTGTGCAGTGATGGAGAAAGAGATTAAACAGAGTAAATGTAGAAATTGCAAAAAAATAATAACAGTCAGCCCCAGTGTGCCATGTGGCAGCCTTCAAGCTGTTCGGTGTGGATTTGGTGATCTCCTCTGTTAAGCTGCGTCTCCTGTTTTGGTTGCGTGACCATCTCATTTGTTTAGGTTGTGGTTGTGAGTTAAATTTGTACTGCTGTTTGTCAGTGTCTTTCCTTTTAAGAAAGTTGTTTTCAGTTCATTATTAATAAATTACTCTTTTGTTCATTCATCCGTTGCCCATGATTCTCTTTCCCTGGGTTATTAGGGCCCGAGCACGACAATGCAAGAAGCTTCATAAAATGCAAGGAGTTGTTTCATAAACATTATGAAAGCATAAGCTTTCATAAAGTTCACGATCCAACAATAAAGTTCATCATTTGTTCAAACATATTTCATTTTATTTTGAGCAACAGGATATTTACATTTCATGTGTGTGGGTTTGGATTAAGCTCACAACACTGGAAAGCACAAAAAAAACATTCAGCAGTGATTCTCAGCATTTCTTATCTAACTGCATGTCATTTATATATATATAGATTATATAAAAAGTTATTAATACAATAATTTTACATTTTAAGTTGCAAAATAAGGATTTTAACCGTTTACCCCTCACATTTAGCTTTGTTCACTATTTTCTCCAGAGCCTTTAATTAACAGTTTTAAATATTGATATATTATATTTAAGCTCAGTAATGTAACTTCTGTGCCTTCTTGCTAACTTGTTTTAAAATATTCCTAATGGCAACACGATTTAACACATGAACTCTTCAGACTCTCTGTGATGACTTATTGTGAATATAAACTTCCTCAGGCCCGAGGTAGCTGTAAAAAGCAGGACGAGAACATCTCAGGTCAAATCCTGACGTCAGAGTATTAACTCTCATCTTGGTGTGAGCTGCTGGAGTCTCTGTTGGTCGTCTGACGTCGGGGCGTCGCTGTGAATCTCACCTGTGGAAAGTTCAGCTCCACTTCACCTTCACTGGTGTGGTCGTCAAGTAGATTTGGAGATGTTGGTGCACGTGCAGCTGCATCACTAACGTCATCATAGTCCTGCAGGCTCTCTGGTTCATTCTAGGATGAGAGTGAAGGTAGTTTATAGATTATTTGAGTGACACTCGCTGGATGTAAGTCACAATAAAGTTCATACAAGACTCACATCTGATTCTTTTAGGACTTGAAGACATTTTTCTTGATTTAATTGTTTTGTTTGTTGCACAGAATAAATGGGTGAAGGGGAGGTTTCATCTCCTGACGATTTTTGTTTCCTCTAACCACATGATTATCCAGCAGCAACTGAATCTCTTCATTCAGGCTCTAAAATGGATGCTGTACAGATTGACTTTTAACTATTGGCCCCAGTATACTGAGATATAAGTGTACTGACAGACAGCTACTGACAGGGCAAACAGTGAGGGCAGGATGTGGAAGAACAAGGAGGGAAAAGCAACAGCTTGAACAGTAAAAGACACATCTGCCTGTAGAGCCAGATTAATACTGATGATAGAAGATGGAAGGCAGTAGCTCTACATGGTCAATTTGAGTGGTTGGAGATATCATGATAGATTATTTATTATTTTAAAATCTAATGTGCACATGTTTTTTTTTTTTAGATCCTTGGATCTTGTGTTCTTAACATAAAATTAACAAAACATTCTGGGACTTTGGAGGCTTTGTAATATCACCATTAAAACATATTGGATTACATATTATTGAAATTATGACATCATTGAGAGTATTTAGAAGAATTAGTAGTTTTACAGCTGTAACAGGTCAGAAGTGATGAAGCAGAGTCTTAAATATCCTAAATCTTATAACTGTACTCTCCATCATCACTGTTTGCTATGATTTCCAATATACAAATAGTCCATTAGAAATAGATTTTTAAGTTTAAACAAATGTGTCATTACCGAAAAACCAGAAGGGGATTCGATGTTTGTTGTTCCTTGTTGAACAGATTTCCTCCAGTATCTGAAAACATAGAGGGACATGATGTGGTAAAACAAGCCAGACCATCTCTGAAATGTATTTATTTAATTTGATCAAATGCACTTCTTATTCATTCACCTTAAATTTACCACAATTACACTGATAATCATCAGGAGAAGTAGAGCAACAATGAGGAACCTCTGGTTCTCCAGATAGTTTCCTGTGGTCAGAAGAGAGAGAGCATCATATAGACACTGAGTTGTGAACATGGAGAATTATTTTAAACTTTATTCCTTGTGCAGATATTTATTTAAGACTGAACTAGAAATACTGTTCTGTAGTTGTTTACCTCCATCAACCAAGAGTCTGATGAGGCCACTGTGACCTTTGACCACTGATATCTAATCACTTCACAGTTTTGAGTTCTCATTGAAAGTTGAGGAATTTCTCTAAAGGCGGTTTTGTAAAATGACTTTCAAGAGGACAAGATACGTGTTTTGTGAGGCCACTGTGACCTTGACCTTTGACCTTTGACTGCCAAATCAAATCACTAACTCCTTGAGTCTAATTGTGTGTTTGTTCCCTCAAGGCGTTACGTGGGTATTGCTTTTACAATGCAAAAGTATGCTTTGTGAATTCACAGTTTTGTGAGGACACAATCTTAACCTTTGACCTCCACATTCTTATAATTTCCTTCCTGAATCACACTGAACATTTACATTTTAAGTTGAAAGAAATTCCCTCAAGATCTTCTTGAGATGTCACGTTCACAAACATAGGATGTACTGACGGACAAACAGAAAACATGATCTGATATAAACCTCCCACATGTCTCCTGAACAATAAAACACACACAGTTATAAGGTCTTGAAATTAACTCACGTTCAAACAGATGGACGGGATCAGACAAACTGTGATCTACTTCATTTTGTGCGATGCAGTAGTAGACTCCTGACTGGTTTGAGTACACTGTGTGGTTTTGATGCTTGGACACAATTTCCATCCTCTCCTCTCCCTGACTCCTCCTGTACCATGAGTAGTGTTGGACTGGGGGAAAGCTGTGACTGAAGCAGCTCAGCATCACGGAGCTCCTCCCGTCAAGCTCCTGCTTCTCTGCCGACTCCGTGATGTGTGTGTGTTTTGGAGAAACTAGCCGGGAAATTCAGGAGAAAAGACAAAGTCATTTTCTGAACATCATCAAAGAGCAAAAATGAATAACACAACAAATCTTTAAAGCCAGACTGAGAAGAATGTGAAACTTTAAATGGGAGGATAAAACAGACTGGCTTCAGATTCACCTGGTGAAACTATCAATTTTTTTCTCAACAATCTCTCTTTGAAGAAAACTACAGCCACTGATTTAAGGTTACTGTTCCTTTTTTTTAACTTATTTTTTAGCAGGTTTGCTAAACGTTATTTTGAATGATTTGTTCAAAAAGTCTATCTGAAATAGATTTTTGAAGTATAAACAACTTTAAATGTCGATAAATAATAAACAAAGCTTTTGTACTAAGACAAAGTTTGGGAACAGAGTTTTAGAAATAAGAACCCCGAAGCTCTGCAACACCCTGACTAGCTTAAAACTAAAACTAATACTTTTATCTTACTTCCCTCTATAATTTACATACTTCTAGTTTTTATTATTTTTTTGTAATTTGGGAATCACTTTGTTACGTTGTTTTGTGAAGTGCAATTTAAATATATCAAGTTATGACAACAACCACTTTAGTCATGTTGAAATAGACGTTTTCAGTTCAAAGAAATGTTGGATAAGTTTAATGAATGAATTAATTTAAACAATAGTGAAAAGAACCCTGTGGTGTTTTTGACATTGTGGAGTAATGTTCTCTTCTTTTTAGAACCTTCCTATCTGAAAAATACATAAGAAAAGCTACTTTTTTATAGATTGATTGTCTAAAGGAAGATTTGGTTTGATCTGTTTGGTTAAAAAAAAAAGGCTGCAGCTGAAACAATCACATTTCACCACCAACTCCTCCCACTCGCTGTCCTTTGAGCCCTCAGTGTTCTGGGCACGGCAGAAGTCACAGTAAACTTGTGGGAGAGAGAGTTGATGGGTCGTGAATTAAGATTATTTTCAGCGATTTTGAAAGACCGATTATTTGTGTTGATCCTCATCAAGGTGAGAGTTGACTGTGGGAAACTTTCAACAGTGCAGCTGACTCTGATGGTTTGACCTTCTGTGACCTCAGAACTCATATACAGTATAGGTTCAGTGGGCGGGTCTGTAGAGAGGAAGCAGAATCTTCTTTAAAAAGGCACATTATGATTTTATTGTTGTTCTTCCCTCTAGCCTGTGTTTAATAGGTTTCTTGTCAATGTAAAAGTTCTGCAGAGCAAAAGATCCAACAATCTTTGGTAAAGGGAGCTCCTCTCCTGAAGCTCCTAAACTCCTCTTCATCAGTCCAGCCCATACGATTTAATGTACTAAGAAAAAGTTGGGGGGACAAAGCCTTTGAAACAAGAGCCCTGAGCTCTGCTATGACATTAAAGATAGAGAGAGTGGCAGTTCCTCTTTCTTCTTTGTAATAGAGCAAGTCATTGATTGTGGTTTTCCACAGAGTTGTTCCTGTTCCATTTCTGCTGCTTTGATCAGAAACTTTAGTCCACGTGATCCGCGATGGAAGGAAACCTTCAACAGTTCACTTCAGAGTCAGAGTCTTGTCCTCACTAACACATTTTGGGTTAATCTGACTTCCTTCACATCTACGATAGATAAACACACGTTGCACAGTCATATAATGTGGTTAAAGCACAAAGTTTCTTGTTGTAAAATTCAGCCCCTCAGAAATGAAGTAGTTTCTACTCACAGCTCACACTCAGAGTCGCCGTCTCCTCTGTGCTCACGTGTCCTTGGAAGAGGACCGTGCAGGTGATGTTGGTTCCGTGATGTTCAGCTGAAGGGGAGAAGGACAGAGTCGAGCTGCGTCTCTTAGCGAACTCAGCCACATTCTCAGTTTCGAAGGCCGTGATGTTTCCTGTGAGGTCAGCGTCGCTCTCTCCTCTTCCTCGCCACCTCCAGGTGAATGTAGGTTCAGATCCAGAGCAGAGACCAGGAGCTGTGCAGGTCAGTGTGGTCAGCTGTCCTTCCGTCAGAGGTGGAATCATCACTGTGGGCCTCTGACTCAGACCTGATGGGAGACCAGTTCATGAATGGAGTCAGATCAGAACGTCATCATTCACTTCATTCACATTTTTTTAAATGGGGCAACGATAGGAATCTGCATCAGCTAAACAACGGCCAAAATGACTTTAGGTCCCACCCATAGGCTGTGAATGAAGATGGACGACATGACAGCTCCACTAAAGTGAAGCCAAATTCCCTTGATCCCACTCTGGTGGTTGCCACCTCCATGTTAGTAAATGGGACATGGATCAAAAACTCAAACTTCACCTCAAATGAACTTTTCACAAGAACTGTTTCCTTCACTTCCAGGAGATCATATCACACTGATGTTTGTTAAATTGCAAATTCTTCAGAAAGTTTGTTTCTAATACGTTTTTTGGTGTTAGCCTCTGTAACGGGATGAAACATCTTAGCTGGTCTTACAATCGGTTGAGCCCATGTACTGACGGGACTTTGACACCACTCCACATCACAACATCTCTACTGTGCAAACTTTGACACCAAAAGTGCAACGTGGCATCACACGTATTTTGTACAACGGAAGGAAATGGAGAAGTGTTGTTCATGTTTATTTGCAGCCTATGGCCCAGAAACACCAAACATGTCATACAGCAGGATGGTTCATACCTTGAACAGAGACAGTTGCTCTTTGGAGGAAATTATATGAACCTTCACTCGGTGAAGTGTTAACTTTGAGTTGATATGTTCCAGAGTCCGACTCCTTCAGGTCATTGACGATGATGCTGCAGTTTTTCTGGCTCACATCAGACTCCAGCAGTGACACTCGTCCTTTAAACTCCGACTGAACCTTATCGCTGAAGGTGTTACTGTTGAAAATCCTGTCTCCATCACCACATCTCTGTTTGGTCGATTCACATTTAAACCAAACTATATGTAAGACTTTGATATCCTCAGGAACAGTGAAGGAGCATGGTATCACGACACAGAGTCCGGCCTCCGCTGTTATTTCTCCTTCAACTAGAGTGATACAGTAATCTGTCAACGGACGACTTTGTTTCCCCCACACTGAAGAACCTGTTAATGCAAACATTAAGAGAAAAACAGGAGGAGAGATTTTTTAAACTTTTAAAATATACCAAAAAAGAAGAAAGGCTACTTAAAAAAAATAGAACATGTGAATCTGTCCTTTTTACACAGTTTTATATATATATATGAAATGAGGTCAGCAAACACGACACAGAGGAATTCCAATATTCAACGTATTATACATTGAAAAACAAATGTATAGTTGAAATCCTAATCCCAAATTAAACCTTGTCAGTAGCAAATTGTTTTAATGGCAAACTATTTCCACCTATTTTCTTCATAACTATAAAGTTGGCATATAAATAAAATAAAAAGTGAATACCTGTCTCAGCATCGCTGACTCTCACAGAGAAAAGCAGAGTCGCCCAGATGAGAACAAACATCTCTTCTTCTTCTTCTTCCTCCAACGAACCTGACACAGAACATACAGTAACGGAACCAGAGGAAAGTCTACCATCGAAATCATCGTCTTAATAAAGGATGCTGCACGTTCAGATTTTCCTCTTTTAGGAGAACAAGCAGCAGCTCTGAATCGATTTACATCTCACACCTTCCCTTCACCAGCAAAGCCAGGAATGTGGCAAAGATGGTTACATAAGCCTTTACATTTCAGAACATTATATATGTCAAGCATTAGTTAAATGTTGTATTTTACCTTCTCTCTCCCTCTCTCTCTGTTTCTGCTCTGAAGTGACTTCTGCTCTTGTTGCTTTTCTGTCAACTCCCCAATTATCACACTCAACCGTTTAAGGAAGTCACTGCTGAGAAATGTTTTTCCTGTGCACATCGACAGGCTTTTACACACTGTGATGTGTAAGAGGCTGGAACACCATATTTGTCTTTGTGTATTTTAATAGGAGCTTTCTGCAGAAAGGATCAACAAAGAGAGTCACAGGGATCTCAGTGAAGATGGAGAACAGTCAAATGCAAGGATCTTATATAGAAGAACTAAGGCCGTTTGTCCGATCCAGTTCAGACTGGTTCTGTAGGCCAAGTTTGAGACAGGAATTAGTTTTTCTCAGTTGTTAACACACAAAAAGCGAATATTCTGCACAATTTGCACAACCTTCACTTCATGTACCAATCGCTCGACCCAGTTTGGCACTACTTCACACTCCCTTATCTGCATTAGACTCTGATTTCCTTCATTACACTCTGATGTCAATTACACATCACCTTGTTGTCAAAACACTACACACAATGTTCAGTTGTTGCACACACTTCTCAAGTAAAATCTCAAAGCATCAACCTACAACACATAAATACTCAAATCTCTAAACATTCAGGTCTGTTGAGCCTCTGTGTTGTTTGATGAACAATGGAGAACTTGGAAGATATCGACAACCAGAGAAGGAGAGGGGTAAGAGTGAGAGGAGGAGGAGGAGGAGGAAGAGGTGATGCCTAATTCATTTTTGTGAAGGGGGAGGGGGAGGGGGAGGGGTGAGCAGGCCGGTTTACAGTACTGTACTGTTCTCTGTGTGTACCGAAATAAACCTTTTTATGCTGCATATTTGTGTGCTGTTTTATGTTTGACTATGAAAAAAGTAGGCCTACACTGAGAAATTTACAAAAGGAGAAATGGCTCATTCATTCATATGGTGTTTTCCATTTCGATGATTGTGTTTTCAATTTTGCACTTCAGTGTGCTGTAAATGCTTGATAGTGTGCAAGCAAATGCTTAGTTGTGTGTTCCCAATGAATGGTATGTGTGTGTCATTTGAAAATATGGCTGTGTGTACCAAATGAAAACACGAGTTCCATTTTGTGAACAGGTAAGAGATTTGATGGCAAAGAGTCATCTTGCAAAGGGAGTGTCAGGTTTAGCATTTTGTGTGTGAGGTTTTCAGTTGTCTGTGTGCAGTTTTGAGAAGCCGTT
Organism: Pleuronectes platessa; assembly: GCF_947347685.1. NCBI lineage: Eukaryota > Metazoa > Chordata > Actinopteri > Pleuronectiformes > Pleuronectidae > Pleuronectes > Pleuronectes platessa. The sequence goes on from NC_070635.1 coordinate 4,133,547, forward strand.
ATTGTTTTGAAAAACGTGTGTTAACAATTGTGAAAAACTGTAAGAAGACATTTAGAAACATTACACCTCAGTCACATGCAGGCACGTGCATAGACATTTTGGGCGGCAGGTGCTCAAACCAAAAAAAGGGCACCTATTGCCAAAATTATTTATGAAGTTAAAAATAATAATAATAAATAAATAGTAGAACAGTAAAACTGCCTTTAAATTCTCTGCCTGTCTGTCTGCCTGTCTGTCTGTCTGCCTGTCTGTCAGTATCTCTCTCCCTGTCTCTAGTGAGCGCCGCCGAGCATGTCGGGGCGAAATTTGTGCACGTGCCTGCTCACATGCATGTGTTCTTTTTCAAGACGTGATTTAAGGTTTAAATGGTCCGTTGATAGAAATGCATCACAAAATAATGTGCTTTCTTGACGCAATGCATTTTGTGTGTACATGCATGTTCCCGAAACTCTTTCACACTGTGACATGTTCACAAATCAAACAATAATATCAATAAACTTAAAGTTCATAATTTGTTCAAACATATTTCATTTTTATTTTGAGCAACAGGATATTGACATTTCATGTGTGTGGGTTTGGATTAAGTTCACAACACTGGAAAGCACAAAAAAAAACATTCAGCAGTGATTCTCAGCATTTCTTATATAGCTGCATGTCATTTATATAAATATAGATTATATAAAAAGTTATTAATACAATAATTTTACATTTTAAGTTGCAAAATAAGGATTTTAACCGTTTACCCCTCACATTTAGCTTTGTTCACTATTTTCTCCAGAACCTTTAATTAACAGTTTTAAATATTGATATATTATATTTAAGCTCAGTAATGTAACTTCTGTGCCTTCTTGCTAACTAGTTTTAAAATACTCCTAATGGCAACATGGTTTAACACATGAACTCTTCAGACTCTCTGTGATGATTTATTGTGAATATAAACTTCCTCAGGCCCGAGGTAGCTGTAAAAAGCAGGACGAGAACATCTCGGGTCAAATCCTGACGTCAGAGTATTAACTCTCATCTTGGTGTGAGCTGCTGGAGTCTCTGTTGGTCGTCTGACGTCGGGGCGTCGCTGTGAATCTCACCTGTGGAAAGTTCAGCTCCACTTCACCTTCACTGGTGTGGTCGTCAAGTAGATTTGGAGATGTTGGTGCACGTGCAGCTGCATCACTAACGTCATCATAGTCCTGCAGGCTCTCTGGTTCCTTCTAGGATGAGAGTGGAGGTAGTTTATAGATTATTTGAGTGACACTCGCTGGATGTAAGTCACAATAAAGTTCATACAAGACTCACATCTGATTCTCTAAGGACTTGAAGACATTTTTCTTGATTTAATTGTTTTGTTTGTTGCACAGAATAAATGGGTGAAGGGGAGGTTTCATCTCCTGATGAGTTTTGTTTCCTCTAACCACATGATTATCCAGCAGCAACTGAATCTCTTCATTCATACTCTAAAATGGATGCTGTACAGATTGTCTTTTAAATAATGGCCCCAGTATACTGAGATATAAGTGTACTGATAGACAGCTACTGACAGGGCAAACAGTGAGGGCAGGATACGGAAGAACAAGGAGGGGAAAGCAACAGCTTGAACAGTAAAAGACACATCTGCCTGTAGAGCCAGATTATTACTGATGATAGAAGATGGAAGGCAGTAGCTCTACATGGTCAATTTGAGGGGTTGTAAATATCCTGACAGATTATTTTATATCATTTTAAAATCTAATGTGCACATGTTGTTTTGTTTCAGATCCTTGGATCTTGTGTTCTTAACATAAAATTAACAAAACATTCTGGGACTTTGGAGGCTTTGTAATATCACCATTAAAACATATTTGATTACATATTATTGAAATTATGACATCATTTAGAGTATTTAGAAGAATTAGTAGTTTTACAGCTGTAACAGGTCAGAAGAGATGAGGCAGAGGCTTAAATATCCTGAATCTTATACCTGTACTCTCCATAATCACTCTTTGCTATGATTTCCAATATACAAATAGTCAATTAGAAATAGATTTTTAAGTTTAAACAAATGTGTCATTACCGAAAATCCAGAAGGGGATTTGATGTTTGTTGTTCCTTGTTGAACAGATTTCCTCCAGTATCTGAAAACATAGAGGGACATGATGTGGTAAAACAAGCCAGACCATCTCTGAAATGTATTTATTTAATTTGATCAAATGCACTTCTTATTCATTCACCTTAAATTTACCACAATTACACTGATAATCATCAGGAGAAGTAGAGCAACAATGAGGAACCTCAGGTTCTCCAGATAGTCTCCTGTGGTCAAAAGAGAGAGAGCATCATATAGACACTGAATTGTGAACATGGAGAATTAGTTTAAACTTTATTCCTTGTGCAGATATTTATTTAAGACTGAATTAGAAATACTATTCTGTAGTTGTTTACCTCCATCAACCAAGATTCTGATGAGGCCACTGTGACCTTTGACCACTGATATCTAATCACCTCACAGTTTTGAGTTCTCATTGAAAGTTGAGGAATTTCTCTAAAGGCGGTTTTGTAAAATGACTTTCAAGAGGACAAGATACGTGTTTTGTGAGGCCACTGTGACATTGACCTTTGACCTTTGACTGCCAAATCAAATCACTAACTCCTTGAGTCTAATTGTGTGTTTGTTCCCTCAAGGCGTTACGTGGGTATTGCTTTTACAAGGCAAAAGTATGCTTTGTGAATTCACAGTTTTGTGAGGACACAATCTTAACCTTTGACCTCCACATTCTTATAATTTCATTCCTGAATCACACTGAACATTTACATTTTAAGTTTAAAGAAATTCCCTCAAGACCTTCTAGAGATGTCACATTCACAAACATAGGACGTATGGACAGACAACCAGAAAACATGATCTGATATAAACCTCTCACATGTCTCCTGAACAATAAAACACACAGTTATAAGGTCTTGAAATTCACTCACGTTCAAACAGATGGACGGGATCAGACAAACTGTGATCTACTTCATTTTGTGCGATGCAGTAGTAGACTCCTGACTGGTTTGAGTACACTGTGTGGTTTTGATGCTCTGACACAAGTTCATCCTTTTCCTCTCCCTGACTCTTCCTGTACCATGAGTAGTGTTGGACTGGGGGAAAGCTGTGACTGAAGCAGCTCAGCATCACGGAGCTCCTCCCGTCAAGCTCCTGCTTCTCTGCCGACTCCGTGATGTGTGTGTGTTTTGGAGAAACTAGCCGGGAAATTCAGGAGAAAAGACAACGTCATTTTCTGAACATCATCAAAGAGCAAAAATGAATAACAAAACAAATCTTTAAAGCCAGACTGAGAAGAATATGAAACTTTAAATGGGAGGATAAAACAGACTGGCTTCAGATTCACTTGGTGAAACTTCCAATTTTTTTCTCAACAATTTCTCTTTGAAATAAACTACAGCCACTGATTTAAGGTTACTGTTCCTTTTTTTTTTAACTTATTTTTTTAGCAGGTTTGCTAAACGTTATATTGAATGATTTGTCCAAAAAGTCTATCTGAAATAGATTTTTGAAGTATAAACAACTTGAAATGTCGTTAAATAATAAACAAAGCTTTTGTACTAAGACAAAGTTTGGGAACAGAGTTTTAGAAATAAGAACCCTGAAGCTCTGCAACACCCTGACTAGCTTAAAACTAAAACTAATACTTTCATCTTACTTCGCTCTATAATTTACATACTTCTAGTTTTTATTCTTTTATTTTTTATTTTTGAAAAAATTTTAATTTGTTTTTTAATTTATATTCATATTTTGATGTGTTTTTACTTTTTTTGTTATTTTGGAAGTACTTTGTAACGTTGTTTTGAGGAGTGCTATTTAAATAAATCAAGTTATGACCACAGGCCACTTTAGTCATGTTGAAATAGACGTTTTCAGTTCAACGAAATGTTGGATAAGTTTAATGAATTAATTAATTTACACCACAGTTAAAAGAACCCTGTTGTGTTTTTGACATTGTGGAGTAATGTTTTCTTCTTTTTGGAACCAGCACGTCTGATCAGTATTTACTTCATACACAGTAATGTAGAATATATCCTCCTTGTTTATCCATTCACCATCACAAGTGCATCATTCTACTCACATCTGACTTTAACCTCAGCTGGCTGTGACTTTCCACTTCCAATGTCATTGGTGGCTTCACAGCTGTACAGTCCACTGTCAGAGGGACTGGTTGAATTCACCCTGAAGGTCTGAGTCTGAGTCTGTTGGATGATTTCCTCTCTCCCATCAGTCGTCTTCCTCCAGGTGACAGAGCTCACTGGTGGGTTGGACTCGGCAGAACAGCTCAGTGTCAACAACACATTTTCCTTCACATCAAGACCAGGATTGGCTTGAACTGTCACATGGTTGGGACTGTCTGCAGTAACCAAAGATATAGAAAACAGAGAACTAAAAAAAGAAGATTTAACCACTTTCTAATATAATGGTCTTTATAACATAGAATAACCTGCATAATATATGTTTTTATGTTTCATCAGGATGTAAATCAAGGTAAGTTTGGAGACAGTGGATTAGGGATCACAATAACATGCAAACCTGTGAAAATAGAACATTGCATGAAACCAAAACGTATATACTATAAGAAACCGTATAATTACTGGGAGTCACAAGGCTTCATATCAACATAATTATACTTTACTCTGGTGGATGAATTACAGAGATTTAAGTAAAAGTAGAAATATCGCAGAGCAAAAATACTCCATTACAAGTGTAGGCTCTGAATTCATAATTAAAATAAGCAGCACAGTAATTTAAAGTGAGAGCAGAGGCTGACATTTCACACACAAGCTGGAAGCAGATGATCAAAGTATTTGAATTACATAAAAATGATCGGAAACATCATAGTACTTACACAGTACTTGTATGCACACTGGTTGACTCTTATCCCCTCTACCAATGAGGTTTGAGGCGCTGCAGCTGTAACAAGCTTCATCTGCTCTTTGTATTGTTAAACTCAGCTCTCGTCTGTTTGTGTTCTTCCACCAAGAGTCAGTTTGTTGATTTTTGCTGCGGGACCAGGAGTAAGTCCTCGGGGCAGGATTGGCATCGGTGACACAGGTTAACGTGAGAGAACCACCAACTTTCACTTGGTTATCAGAAGAGCCACTGACAGAAATGCTCGTCTTCCTCGGCTTATCTGGAAAAAGGACCCAAGTGAAATGACCTTTATCTCAACAACAGCTGAATCTGAAGCAGAAGATTCTTTCAGGTTAATTCACAACCCAGATAGCACACGGATGTGGGCCACTTCAGAAAATGATCCATCACTTCTGGTCTTCTCCTGGCCCAGGACAAATCTGGACCAAGACACTTGCTATGTGAGTGACGGTCCACTAAGAATGTAATATTGTGAACACTATGCACAAGATTTTAGTTCAGAATTCAAATTAAAACAATACATGAAGACAAAGATTGGGGACAAAGCTTTTGAAACAAGAGCCCTGAGATTTAAGTACTTTCGGTTATAAATTCCTGAGGTGCTGTTGTTTCAACTATCAGAAGTAAAAATTAATGAAAAAACTGGGTCACTGAGAAAATACATGAGAAGATTTTTCTGCTGCATTGACAATTTTTTTTATGGAAGATTTTGTCTGATTTGTTTGTTTAAAACATAAAGCTGCAGCTGAAACACTCACATTTCACCACCAACTCCTTCTTCTTACTGTCCTTTGAGCCCTCAGTGTTCTGGGCACAGCAGAAGTACCAGCCAGCGTCGGATGAAGTCACAGTAAACGTGTGGTAGAGAGAGTTGATGGGTCGTGAATAAATATTATTTTCAGTGCTTTTTAAAGACTGAGGATTTGTGTTGATCTTCATCAAGGTGAGAGTTGACTGTGGGAAACTTTCAACAGTGCAGCTGATGGTGATGGTCTGACCTTCTGTGACCTCAGAACTCATAGACAGTTTAGGTTCAGTGGGCGGGTCTGTAGAGAGGAAGCAGAATCTTCTTTAAAGAAGGCACATTATCATTGTATTGTTTTTCTTCCCTCAGTGTCAACAACACATTTTCCTTCACATCAAGACCAGGTGAATCTGAGAAATGTTTAATTGTTATTAAATGTATCTTCATATTTTGATGTGTTGTTACTATATATGTTATATCGGAAGCACTTTGTAACGTTGTTTTTAGAAGAGCTATTTAAATAAATCAAGTTATGACAACAGGACACTTAAGTCATGTTGAATAGTAGAAGAAAGTCGAAAAATCGCAGTACAAAATACTCCATTACAAGTATAGGCCCTGATTTCATAATTTGAATAAGCAGCACAGTAGTTTATCAGGAGTATTCATTAAGTGGCAGAGTGGCACCACGTAACATTACTGGATCATTTTTATTGATAATTTATAGATTAAATGACTTTATATAGGGTCTGGTACTTTATTCATATTTTCCAAGCTATACAGAACTTAATCAAATAGAGACATTTAGTTTAGGTCATTCATTTCTCAGGTGCTATTGTTTCAACTGTCACACATAATAGTTGATAAAAAAGTACATGAGAAAAGCTACTTTTGCATAAACAGATTTTTTAAAGGAAGATTTGGTTTGATCTGTTTGGTTGAAAAAAAAAGCCGCAGATGAAACACTCACATTTCACCACCAACTTCTTCTGCTTGCTGTACTTTGAGCCCTCAGTGTTCTGGGCACGGCAGAAGTACCAGCCAGCGTCGGCTGAAGTCACAGTAAACGTGTGGGAGATTGAGTTGATGGGTCGTGGATTAAGATTATTTTCAGGGATTATTTCAACCTGATTATTTGTGTTGATCTTCATCAAGGTGAGAGTTGACTGTGGGAAACTTTCAACAGTGCAGCTGATGGTGATGGTCTGACCTTCTGTGACCTCAGAACTCATAGACAGTATAGGTTCAGTGGGCGGGTCTGTAGAGAGGAAGCAGAATCTTCTTTAAAGAAGGGACATTATGATTTTATTGTTGTTCTCCCCTCTAGTCTGTGTTACATAGGTTTCTTGTCAATGTAAAAGTTATCTAGAGCAAAAGATCCAACAATCTGTGGTAAAGGGAGCTCCTCTCTTGAAGCTCCTGAACTCCTCTTCATCAGTCCAGCCCATACGATTTAATGTACTAAGAAAAAGTTGGGGGGACAAAGCCTTTGAAACAAGAGCCCTGAGCTCTGCTGTGACATTAAAGATAGAGAGAGTGGCAGTTCCTCTTTCTTCTTTTAATAGAGCAAGTCATTGATTGTGGTTTTCCGCAGAGTTGTTCCTGTTCCATTTCTGCTGCTTTGGTCAAAAACTTTAGTCCACGTGATCCGCGATGGAAGGAAACCTTCAACAGTGCACTTCAGAGTCAGAGTCTTGCCCTCACTAACACATTTTGGGTTAATCTGACTTCCGTCACATCTACGATAGATAAACAAACGTTTCACAGTCATATAATTTGGTTAAAGCACAAAGTTTCATTTGTAAAATTCAGCCAATCAGAAATGAAGTAGTTCTACTCACAGCTCACACTCAGAGTCGCAGTCTCCTCTGTGCTCACGTGTCCTTGGAAGAGGACCGTGCAGGTGATATATATATATATATATATATATATATATATGAAATGTTGTCAGCAAACACGACACAGAGGAATTCCAATAATCAACGTATAATACTTTGGAAAACAAATGTATAGTTGAAATCCTAATCCCAAATTAAACCTTGTCAGTAGCAAATCTTTTTAATGGCAAACTATTTCCACCTATTTTCTTCATAACTATAAAGTTGGCGTTTAAGTAAAATAAAAAGTGAATACCTGTCTCAGCATCGCTGACTCTCACAGAGAAAAGCAGAGTCGCCCAGATGAGAACAAACATCTCTTCTTCTTCTTCTTCCTCCAACGAACCTGACACAGAACATACAGTAACGGAACCAGAGGACAGTCTACCATCGAAATCATCGTCTTAATAAAGGATGCTGCCTGTTCAGATTTTCCTTGAGTTGCTCTTTTACAAGAACAAGCAGCAGCTCTGAATCGATTTACATCTCACACCTTCACTTTACCAGCAAAGCCAGGAATGTGGCAAAGATGGTTACATAAACCTTTACAGTTCAGAACATTATATAAGTCAAGCATTAGTTAAATGTTGTATTTTACCTTTCTCTCTCCCTCTCTCTCTGTTTCTGCTCTGAAGTGACTTCTGCTCTTGTTGCTTTTCTGTCTACTCCCCAATTATCACACTCAACCGTTTAAAGAAGTCACTGCTGAGAAATGTTTTTTTTCCTGTGCATATCGACAGGCTTTTACACACTGTGATGTGTAAGAGGCTGGAACACCATATTTGTCTTTGTGTATTTTAATAGGAGCTTTCTGCAGAAAGGATCAACAAAGAGAGTCACAGGGATCTCAGTGAAGATGGAGAACAGTCAAATGCAAGGATCTTATATAGAAGAACTAAGGCCGTTTGTCTGAGCCAGTTCAGACTGGTTCTGTAGGCCAAGTTTGAGACAGGAAATAGTTTTTCTCAGTTGTTAACACACAAAAAGCGAAAATTCTGCACAATTTGCACAACCTTCACTTCATGTAGCAATCGCTCGACGCAAATTGGCACTACTTCACACTCCCTTATCTGCATTAGACTCTGACTTTCCTTGTTTACACTCTGATGTCAATTACACATCACCTTGTTGTCAAAACACTACACACAATGTTCAGTTGTTGCACACACTTCTCAAGTAAATTCTCCAAGCATCAACCTACAACACACAAATACTCAAATCTCTAAACATTCAGGTCTGTTGAGCAATTTCACCTCATTTACACAGCTGAACAGGAGACTGAAACTGTAGATATGATTCGTGAGAACAACTCTATCACACTCAGACAAATAAAAACTAGGATCCTGGCTGACCATGCTACATTTAGAAACGTCCAGACCGTCATTGGACTGTATTCTTCATAGGAATGCCATGTGGATGAAACAAGTGTTCAGGGTCCCATTTGAACGGAACACAGGCATCAAGGAGTAATGGTGAGAGTTTGTACTTGTAAGTACCAACATCCAGCACTGACACATGCATGTATTGTACCTGTAATCCAATATTGTTCCTTTTCTACAGTGTCTCACTAAAGCCCACTGTGTTGACCTCTCTGTGTCCATACTGTAACTTGCATTATCATGCTGATCCAGGAGCATGACACAGCTCATGTGTTGTACCAGTACATCTTTATTGATGAGGTGGGATTCAACCTGGTGAAGAGGAGGCGATGGGGCAGAAACGTCATTGGCCAGCGGGCCATTGTTGAGGTCCCCAGCCAGCGTGGTGGGAACATCACAATGTGTGCTGCAATGAATCACCATGGGATGTTGCACCGTCATCCCCACCTAGGGGCCTATAACGCTGCCCGTCTCCTCGTCTTCCTGGATGGCCTGCATGACCTGCTGGTACCACCTGACCAGGTAGAGGACCCACAGTGGATCAATCACGTTGTCATCCGGGACAATGTGAGCTTTCAAGTGCGGGAGTGGTTCCAGGACCACCCACATTTTTCCATTCTATACCTTCCACCTTATTCTCCTTTCCTGAATCCCATTGAGGAATTATTTTCAGCTTGGAGGTAGAAGGTATATGAACGGAACCCACAGGACTGGGTCCCACTGCTCCAGGCCATGGAGGAGGCTTGTGGCGACTGTAAGGGAAATGTAACATGTGACCATAATATAATCATGTTTATGTATACTTGGATTGATCATCATTGAATCTCTAACAAATGTAACTTTGATGTTGCTGTTTCCTGTAGAACTGAGTGAGTGTTGGCCTGATTACTCCAGTCACAGTAATCTAATTAGTCCGGACACAGTGTGATAGTAATTAGCTATTCAGGCATTATGATTGATGTAAGGAACTACTTTGATGTTCCTTACACAAACTCACCTAACAAAGACCTTACAGCACGGGGGATTTGTGGTGGTTGTAGACACTAAAGGCCTCAGTATGCTTCTCCGAGTCCGTTTCGGAATGACGGACGGACGGATCGGATGGACCCTTTTTGATTTATAGTTCTACGAGCCTTTTTGTTGTGAAAACAATTCACCGCCAGAACAGTAGATGGCGAGACGGAAGTCGAGCTTAGACAAGCCTACCTCATGAGGTATATAGAAGAAGTCCACGCTGGTTTATTTACGTCCTCCCGGCTCCTCACACACAGTGAACGATGGCAACTAACAGAAAAAGGATGTTGATGACGCGACAGTTTTTGCTGAATAAAGTGACACCCAGCGAGTCAAAATGCTTTTGTTATCGTGTCTTAGCGCAGCGGTTCCCTGGTCTTGTTTCCAAACTGCGTTGCTAATTCAACAGCTGCAACAGCTTGAAGCTACACGGAGGCAGCTAGCTCCCCCCAGCTTCCACACACAGTCAGCACGGACACCCGATACTAGCTACTACCAAGTGTTTGCTTCTAACCTGACGGTGTTTGAGAAACAGTGTCATGAGAGCCGTGGGATTAAAGTCAGCGGGTTTTTGCGCTGTTCCCACCGCAGTTAGCATGGTGGCTAGCCCACTAGCCCCGTTATCAAAGTTCGTTATAACCGTATGTGACCGTACACACATGCTGTAAGTGCTCTAACCAGCCACCGTCAGCCGGAAAACGCCGCTGGCTTAACACACTTGTCACATTAATCATAGAGTCGTAGTTGTGATTTTGGTTTATTGTGATGTAGGGAATGGAACAGGAAGTTTCCATTCCGAAATGCTGGCGTTAGCGGACCAATCACAGCCAAGTGCTATCCGTGGGCTGTCCGTCATTTCGACGTGTAGTTAGAAAAATGAGAGCGGCACGAAAAGCTCTCCGAGGAGCCTCGGAGAGGCACGGAGAGGGCGTTCCACGTTGGAGAGGGCGGTCCTATCTGTCCGTGTCCGTCAAAACGCAGAAGCATACATTGGCCTTAAGAAGGGATCTTGGAGACAGATGTTACACTCCAGGGGTCTGAGAGCAGGGGACAGGATACCCGTCACCTATTTCCTTTATATCAAAGAGGCTGATCAATAAGTTTGTTCCTCTCTAGGAGGAGCTTGAAGATGTTTGAAGTGCTGCTTCTCCTGTGTCATTAACTGTTTAACAACCCCCTCCCGAATGGGTGGGGTTAGCCAAATGTATAAATACCAACCACTGTCTTCTGTCTGGGTGCATATGACAAACTCAACTCTGTTGTATGTACCATGCTCGAGCATTAAATGTGTGACAATACTGTAAGAGAATTGTGTCTCGTTTCCTCCTTGCTAAAGTGGGATTATTATTAATTGCCACGACAATTTGGGGGCTCGTCCGGGATCCTAACTCATTCACGCTTCAAACCATTCTCAAGACCAAGTTTTAAATCTGCGCGCAGTCGGTGAGGGGATTTTCTTTTTATTAATTATTATTGCCCATACCCGAAGTCTACCTCTCCTGAAGGGCAAGTCGTAATCGACTCCCAGGGTGAGAAGAGGCTGCTTCTGAGATTATGGAATGAAGATTGTTCGATACGGCATCTGAAATTTTTCTTTGAAGGAGGATACAGTATTGAAGAGCACGGGGTGACGCGTGAGGTAGAGTGACATTAATTAGGGGTGATGACCCATTGATAAAGGAATTAATAAGAATAATATCAATTAATGTCATCTATGTGCTGGTAAGTGAGTGACTGCGAATTGAATTTAAATGGGGAAACTTAATAGCAAACCTTTTACTGAAGTGTGTGATCTAATGGGATGTACAAAAATTATGTGTGAGAAACATGGTGATGACTCCTGTAAACAGCTTCTGGTGTGGATAGAAAAGTTTGCATTTTCTGAGAGCGGTAGTTTTCGTATAATTCAAAAACAGGCGCTACAAGTTGAATTGGGAAAATATGACCAAATGAAGGGTAAAACTAAATAAATTAGATAGCATTGATAATGTGTGATTCAGAATTGTTAAATGTAACAGATAAGTAGTGAGCAGGGGTGCAAGAGGGGGGGAAGGGAAACTAATCAATGTCCTCAGCTCTCACATTCACAGAAAGAACTGGATCTCCTCCCTGCCTCAGCCGCTCATCAGAGCCACCTGAACCAACAGCCTGCTATCTCATACCGAGACCTCCAAGGACAGTCTGCCTCAACAGGACGCACCCCATCAGGCGCAGCATTCGCTCCAACTCCATGTCACCAGAATCAGGGTGAGGCTGCTGCAACCATCGCGGCACAAGACAGTCTTGGGTCAGACAGACTCAGTCCCATCTCAACAAGAACAAGAGCAGACGCAGATGCAGTGTTGTATGTCTACAGAGCCTGGACACCAGAGGAGATGCGCTGAATTTCCAGTGAACTGTCAGACATAGCGTCACAAGGAGGGCCTGCAATTTTCGAAGTACTGTCCCAAATTGTATAACAGTAAAGGCAGACTTTGAGAGAAACCAGAAGTCTCTTGCTCCACAGCATGAAACTGAAATGGCAAGGGGCCAAGTATAAAGGGACTGGCCAGGGACAGACATGCGCTATGACTGGAGAACAGATGCGGTTTCGCGGACATGTGAAGAGACTCTATGAGAACAACCTGCTGGAAAGGTGGTCAAATTGATTACAGTCTTCAAAGATAACCGCTGAATTTTGCCACCAGAAGACCCTGACCACTGTGCGAGAGACTGTAACACGACAAGGCTGAAAAGGAGATCCACTGGACTTATTTTTCACGTATCCCAGAGACTGCACAGAGGATGAGGCATGGCTTGAGGCAGAGGCGGAGGAGACTCCAGATTCAGGTGAACGCACCCCCAACACCACACGTACAAACATTACAAAGAATTGTTTAACATGGCAAAAAGCAAGTGGATCTGAAGTGTTACCTGAAATATCTCTACAGGTAGCAGGCAAAATATCTAATTTCTGGTTGATTCTGGGGCCGCAAAACAACATTATCTTCCAAAATTGGTTGGTATATATATTTTCACTGTTGGGGCATCAGGCACCAAAATTAAATAATCATATACCATACCACGGTCTGTTACCAAAACAGATGGGGATATAAAATACATGTTGACTTGAAAATTTGTTAGGAGGACACCAAATGTGGTCTTAGGCTTGATTTTTACATTGTAAACAGGAAGGGGTTTAAGTCACCAGAACATGAGATATCCATAGTGAATATGTACAACCAGATCATGGTTAGCCACTGTACCTACACCAATGGGACCTGTTACCCACTGGGCCAAGGTATATAACCTCAGATCTGCTTGAAATAGCACACACACACACACACACTGCGTCATGCAAGTATCTGACTTACATTGCACAGCAACAGTTAGTGAAGGAACAGACATTAAAAAAAAACTGGTTCCAGGAAGATTAAAGAAAGCAATTGTATTAGTAGTGATTTGGTGTATTATGATAATAGATTGTAAGCATTGACTGTTGTGTTGACCCCACAATAGGCAAATCTTTAATATACTTAACCCATCACCAGATATATTTCTAGCTAAAGCAAATGATGTGCAGTGGGAAAATTTGACACACATGGTCACTGAGTGTTCACAAGATTGTAAATGGGAGGATAGGGGAGAAGGAATTCAATATTCTTCCTCAATGCAAACACACAGATGCCCATTTTCAGAGCATTTTTATGGGGGAAAACAAAAATGTGTATTTAGAACAAACCGCTAAATTTAAACAAAAGGTTTGCAGTTTAACAATTGACTCTTCAGAGTTACAAAAAGTGCAACAAAATGTATGGACTAATGATAAGTATGATCTGGGATTATTTTAAACTGAACATCTCAATGTGACACCAAAGAGCACATAACGTTAATGTTCGAGCGCACATCCACTCAATCCAGAAGCAGCAGCAGGTATAACACCAGAATTTTAAAGCTGGTAGAAAACCGGAGTCATCAGTCCATGTGCACACTCACCAGTAAGAATGCCTATTAAATAAATTAAAATAAAACAAAAAAGAGAGGATAATATAAAAGATTCTCTGGTTCCACCAGAAAGCATGTAGTTTTTGTTTATTTTGAATTGTTTATTTTGCTAATGCATTTTTCAGTGTCCCAGTTCATCCACACTCTCAGTATTGGTTTGCTTTCACAATTCCGGATAAATCATATACGTTCAGACGTATGTCCAAAGGTTTTGTGGAATCCCGCGCAGTCAGGTCACGGGTTATGCAAGTGAGTCTGGAGGACTTGGCATTACCAGCGGTAAGCAAGTGAGTCTGGAGGACTTGGCATTACCAGCGGTAAGCGTGCTGATATAAATGTTGATGATTCGATGATTTGTTCACCAACAACACAGGCCTTTAAAGTCGACACAGTAGCATGCTAAAATATCTTGCAGACCAGGGCCACGAGGCCAGCCTGGCTAAGCTGCAATTTGTCCAGAAAAGTGTAACTTTCCTAGGACACAAAATTTCTAGTAGCGGTAAAAACATTGAGCTCAAACGAGTGGAAGCCATCCTAAAGATTCAAACACCGCGTTCTAAAAAACAATTAATGTAATTTTTTTTAGGGATGACGGACTACTGTAAACAGTGGATCTGTGATTATGCATCCCTGGAGGCTCCACTGCTGTATGTTGTGCATGGCCAAGGACTGACACCAACCGACAACCTGACGTGGATGACAGACGCTGACACAGCATTTACCTAACTACAACAGACTGACTTCGACACCTACACTGGGACCACCAGATCAAAACAGATCATTTACACAGACTGTAAATGAGGAACGGGGTTTCATGACAACAGTTTAGTGCAAACGACCAGTGGCGTATTTCTCCTCAAAGAAATTAGATAGCTTGGCATTGGGTCAGCCTCTCTGTCTAAGAGCAGAATGATATCAAGAGGTCACATTGTTAATGCCATATTCTGGATCGTCCATTCTGCTAGAGCAGCAACCTAATTCTATTAATAGCCATTTTACTCTGTAAAGTGTGAAGCTCACACTAAAGGTGATTCTGTTTTTCAACAGGTAATGCTCAAGCAGATACAGCAGCAGAGGAAGCGGCAACTAACCAACATACTGTCATTGATATTCCTTTTTCCTTTCTCTCACAGATTTAGCAGAAGCACAGAGCCATGCTAACAACATAGAGAAAGCAGAATGTAAATGTTTTAACAATGTATGTATTGACATACACCAAACACCAAACACATAACACATACACATATTGACATACACCAAACACATAATACATACTCATATTGATATACCACATATATTCCTTATACCTTTTACTCATAGTCAACACTTTATATCACACATCCCAGCTCCCTGATTCAGTTCACACAGAGACAGTGAGTAGACCTTGGCCCACAATCTCTCCCCCAGACAGCACACTAACGCAGCTGCACTGATACAGCAACATTATCACCTCTGGTAACCACGACAACGGAGTGCACGTACGACATCGTCATCACGCGATATTCCAAGAGGATATAATCTATGTGCGCACTCTGTTTAAGCGTCTTTCTTCCTGTGCAGCCTCCTGCGTAGAACTAGAGACCCATGCATGTTCAATTGCTGGACACCGCGTTTTCCTGACCTGTGACCTCTGAATAAACTTGCTTAACTTCAACTTGAGAACGACGACTCCTCTCCTTTGATTTCCACCCGCAACAAATGGTAGCAGAGGATGGTTTTAGACGATTGAAAAGAGCGGAGTGGAAATCAACCAGTCGGGGAGGAGGTCGTCTCTCGGACGGGAAAGAACCGCCCTGCGTGGCTTGTCTCTCCTCGGGAATCTGATCAAAACAGCGCTGTACTATTAAAAGGTAAGCAGAGCCTATTTAATTGAAATCTGCATATTGTCATGATAGGAAAAAAACAAATTCTTGATCAGTAGTACTGAGGGTGAGTACAAGTTGCATATGCTAAATTTAGAATAGTAATTAGAAAGGTCTGAAAACGCTGTGTATTTAGCAATTGTGTTTTTTTTATATTTAATAAAGAGATACCAGCTGCTTACACCGTAAAATCTGACTAAATGAGTTGGTGTAAGAGTTGCTGAAGGAAGAGATGCCAGCTGCTTACACCGTAAAATCTGACTAAATGAGTTGGTGTAAGAGTTGCTGAAGATATTAAGTGCCGGCTGCTTATACTGTAAAATCTGACTAAATGAGTTGGTGTAAGAGTTGCTGAAGAAGAAAAAAGGAGTTAAAATTCAGCCAGACGCATGTTGTAAAATCGCTCCACGACGGTGGTTAATGTGGGGGTTGGCGTGACGACACACACTGTAAAACACAGCGCCTTAACGGGTTTGTGTGTGGGCATGTCGCTACGGATTTAACTCACAGGCCCTCCAAATCTCGCAAAAAAGGGAATGGAAGGGCCTAACAATTGGACTATCAAATATTATATGTAGAAAGAGATATCAAATTAGAAAAAGTGACTGTGGGGGAGACTTCTGAGGAGCAGCCCTTTTTGCGGTCTCTGCCCGTGTGTTAGCATTCCTACACACTGATAGTAAAGCGCACACACATCCCCTCTCACTGACGGAGCAACACACACACAATTTCATAGACTGACTGAAAAAATGGAGGATTTTGGGGAATATGTGACAGCGCAAGTGAGAAATATGACCGCTCCTAAGGAGTGGAAGGGTAGGGAGGAAGTGTGGAGCAAGATTTTGATCGGGTGGCGGAATAAAGGGTGGATATTGCCAGGGAACATAGCCCCAACCCGGAAGGTGATTGGAAGTATGAGAGCCGCACTGCTCTTAGCAGTGGACGAGGCGGAATCAGCAGAGAAAGCAGCTAAATGCACTCTGTTCACCAAACACCATGTTACAACTAAAATGGCTAAATTGGAATTGGAGATAGGCTCACAGGCTCTGGATGTTTGCTTGCGGGTTGTGTTCGGTATGCCGAAATTCGGAGAAGGGACTGATGGCTTGGGGGTGAATGTCAAAACTCCCAGTGGGGACAAGGAGCAACTGCAGGAAACAGCCAACGCCCTTGCAGTGCCAACCCCGGCTGCTGTGCCATCCCTATATCCCCAAATGCCCCCTCCTTACGGTGTCATTACAGGTGTGATACCCCTGTCTCCCCACCAGAGGGAGACAGGGAGGGCTCAAACTGCACCTCCACCAAATGCCCACACAATGGCGCCAGTGCGCGTGGCAGGGGGAGGACCTCCACCACCATCCCACACGATGGCGCTAGTGCGCGTGACAGAGGGAGGAGTGCTTCATGGAGTCATGCAATTGACAGGAGGACAACTTACGGTGAAAGATGATTCACTTTCGGAGGCAACACAGATCCTTACAGGAACAGTAGAAACAGTCCAAGGTGAAATCAGACTGCTGAAAGAGGAAATGGCTGCAATGACTGCAGCGGGAACAACTGAAGGAGACCAAGATGGAGGGCACGAAGGTCACAGAAGCAGAAGAGAGACACCATCACGCTCCACCAGTGGATCGGTGAAATCGCTTCGCTCACCGTCACCAGATGGGGCTAAAAGAGGGCCGGCCTCTGCCCACGCATTTGAAGGGAGGATCAGAGAAAGGAGGTCCAGCCTTGGAGACCATACCTCATGGGGAAAGGGGTACACCTGGACAAGGTCAAAACAACATCCCACCATGACACGCACTCTGTTGCCCCCAGAGCGATGGGACCTCTCTCGTCCACCTAAAAAGGGGGCGCCAGGTTTCCATCAGTCGGATGACGACTGGGAGAAAGAACCACATGATTGTGACAAGCACCAGTATAGGTCGAGCCACTCAGAAGAGGAAGGCGAAAACGGGGAGGAAAAAGAGGGAGTCCACGTAATTAGCGGCATCTTACATGGCAGTGCCACGCCTATGAGGACGAGAGGGGATCATGAAAGGATGAAGGAGGCCCAAAGGCAGGAAGAAGCAAGACAGGAGGAGAGGCCTGCATTCTCACTCCCCTTGAGACAGGCACCTGGACAGTCACCCGGCATGTGTGATTTCCACCCATGGGGATTTGCTGATATGACTGGCCTAATTGAAGGATTGCCCCCTCTCACGTCAGGAGCCACTCCCTGGATTGAGGCGTTTGAAACCCTCACCATGGGGAACAATCTGGCCGCTGGGGACCTCCGCCCGGTATTAGCTCGCTGCACAGATCCACATCGTGCGGCTAAGCTGCTGCAGGAAGGAGGAATCACTGCATTGGTCCCCAACCATGCATCCTTCAACCCCTACCGGAACCCCCTGTGGACCGCCCTGAGGCGCAAGTACCCAACCCCACTAAACAAATGTGCTCTGAAGGCCTGTAAGTGGGATGGGAAGGTGTCCCCTGCAGAGTTCGCCACAGACACAGCAGGCCTGGAAGAAGGCCTACCTTGGACCCCACGACTCCTCAGACCTTACCCTATCCATGTGGAGAACAGCTACCGTTCAAGGACTTCCACAATCAATACAGGCCAAGTTGGAAGATTGGGTGGGATTGGAAGACATGGTGGGAGCCGAATGGCAGGCTCAAGTCACTCACCACATGAACAAGCACACTGAAGCCCAAGACAAATATGATGATGAGATGAAGGTGCTGCAGAGAAGGCTCATGGTGGCTCAAGTCTCCGAACATGAAGGCACCAAGGCTGAGAGGAAAACAGCAGCGGCTGCCAAGGTAGTGAAACCTCCCACGGCTGAAGAAGTAGCGGACCTGGTGGTTAAGCAGATGACAGCCACACAGCCTCTCCCTACGCCTCAGCCCCTGATGCAGGTTCCTCCCCTCTACTATGGCCCACAACAAAAGCAGCAGTATGGCCAGTATCAGCAACCACAAGGCCCGTATCAACACCAACCCCAAGGAGGAAGAGGAGGTTGGGCACCAGGAGGAAGAGGACGTGGCACAGGAAACACCTCGTGTCTCTGCTATAACTGTGGACAACCAGGGCATATAGCCAAATACTGCAGGCAGGGACCCCAGCAAATGGGGCCCCCACATGGTCGAGGCTATGACCAACCCAGAGAACCACCTTACCAACCACCCCCTCAGAGAAAAGCCAACATCCCTTACCCAGTCCCATATGATGTGGACCCAGCCACCCAGGCCCCCCTGAGGGAGTGGAGGAACCAATGAGGATGCCCGCCACCAAAAGGGGGACTGATGCGACACTTTGGACTAAACACCGAACCACTTGTGTCATGTGACATCGATGGTGTCCCTCATCTCATGCTGGCAGACACTGGAGCAACACACTCCTGTCGGCGGACCACACAGCCACTTTCAGAAAACTCCACTATGGTTGTGGGAGTTACGGGGTCCCCAATTAGACAGTCCTTCACCCAACCCCTCCGTGTGACGCTGGGAAGCCACACAGTTTCTCATGCATTCCTCTCTGCCCCAACATGCCCGGCCAACTTATTAGGACGTGACTTGATGTGCAAACTCAAGTTGAAGATTTATCTCGATGAAAAGGGGATCCAAATCTCCTCTGAAGTCCCAGAAACCACAAGACAGCATCCAATTCGTATCCTATTCACTGGAGAAACACATACATTGCACTCTCAATGTCACCTCGAACCCTGATGAGCAATATGAGGAAGACTGGGACGAGAACATGGCTCATCTACAACTCAAGATCACATGTTCAAGTATAGTGTGTGGCAAAGAAGGAGTGGCTGCAGAGGTTAAACTGGATGACTTTGCTGAAGAATGGTACCAGCTCACAGAATCTGCTCCACATGTAACACTAACTGTGGGATTTGGCCATGAAGCTCGCAGTCTAGGCCCCATGATGAAGAGAGCACAAGGTTTGACCTGGATTGCCACTACAGACCCAGAAGTTCTCAAGGCCGCCACTGAAGACATGTGGAAGTTCAACATCCCTGCCACCACGGAAACCACACTCCCAGAACACTTGCCCATACCAAGACATCACGGTTTGTCCTGCACTGGCCACACCAGACTACACCAAGCCATTTCATCTTGATGTTGCAGAGATGGGTGGTGTTGTGAATGCAGTACTATTCCAAAGGCGTTCAACAGACCGATGTGTCCTCATCTACCATTCCTCCAAACTCGACACGGTCGAGACAGGACAAAGTTCGTGTGCCCGATACGTTGCAGCTGTAGCGAAAGCCATTGACAAAACCAGCCATGTCGTCATGGGACATCCAACTCAGATTCACACCCCGCATGGAGTTGCAGCTTTCCTCCAGAGCAAAGAGTTCACCTTCAGTGCAGCCCGGAAGACCAAACTTCAGGTCCAGTGCACTCAGTCACACATAACCTTTGTTCCAAGCATCAACAACATGGCCTCCAATATTGCCAGTGGGACACCCCATGTGTGTGGAGAACTTGCGATCAAGGAAAACAAGCTCAGACCAGACCTGAGTGCAGATCCCATTCTGAATGCTGATGCCTGGCTGTACATGGACGGTTGCTGCTACAAAGGAGAAGATGGCAATGTGGCCGCCTATGCTGTAGTGCAGCAACACCCAGATGGAAGTCACACCACCTTGGAAGCTGCAATCATTCCCCAGCCAGCTTCAGCTCAGTTAGCTGAAGTCACAGCCCTCACAAGAGCCCTAGAGTTGGGACAAGGACGAATTGTAAATGTCTACACTGACTCTGCATACGCACATGGTGCAGTTCAGCTTGATGGCCCGTCATGGATAAGACGAGGCTTCCTGACCACCGGTGATCAACCGATCAGACATCAAGTTCCAATGAGACGCCTCCTGAGTGCAGTTCTGTTGCCCAGACGCCTGGCTGTCATGAAGTGCAAAGGACACGACACCAACCAAACCAGAATCAGTGCTGGAAATACTGCAGCGGACCAAGCTGCCAAGGAGGCAGGCGGTTACACGCCGCCTCAGATGGTCATGGCATCCCCCAGCCCAGCTCAGTTCCCTGAACTCACTGAAGACACGCTCATCCAAAGTCAGGAAAAAGCTGGACCGTATGAATGGTCCACATGGAGACAAAAGGGCGCCTTGAAGTCTAAAGAAGGCCTCTGGAGGTCCCATGATGGACGCATCGTTGCCTCGGCAGAACTTTGTGCCATGTTGCTCAAGGAAGCACATGGCCTCACCCATGAAGGAAAACTCAGAACCTTCCAGAGAATTTCAGCCCTATGGTGGCATCCACATCTCGAGAGCATCTCCAATCTATTCTGTGACGAATGTTCCATTTGTGGGAACCACAATCCTAGAAAACCTTTCCAAACGCCCATAGGTTCATATCCCGTTCCTGCCGTCTGTTTCCAAGACATCAGTATAGACTATACAGATATGGGTGCAGACATGAGAGTGCAGGGAATGAGATACATGTTGGTAATGGTATGTAGGTTTTCTAGATGGGTTGAAGCCATCCCCCCCAGACGGGAGGATGCAAAGTCAGTGATGAAGTGGCTGCAGAAGGACTTGATCCCCCGTTACGGGGTTCCATGGTTCATCTGCTCAGACAATGGCACACACTTTAACAACACACACCTAAGAGAGGTAGAGGCTGCCTTGGGCATTCACCACAAGTTTGGCTCAGTGTATCATCCACAGTCACAAGGCCTTGTAGAAAGAGCCAATCAAACGTTGAAAGCCAAAATTGCGAAGGTTTGTGCAGACACTAAAATGACATGGGTTGAAGCCCTGCCATTGGTGTTGATGACAATGAGGTCGTCCCCAGGCGGTAAGACACACCTGTCGCCACATGAACTGTTGACAGGCAGAGTTATGCCTGGTCCACCCAGGGATGGAGGTCACGTGCCACCCCTGGATGAACATTGAAATGTCAAGTTATATGAAGGTTTTAACTGCTGTTACTGTAGCTCTCTCCAATCAGGTCTCCAGGGCCCTGGCGACTGATCCGGAGGAAGCTGCAGGACCAAAGGTAAAAGTCGGTGACTGGGTAAGAGTTAAGGTTCACAAAAGAAAGTGGCCAGAACCCAGGTGGACTGGACCGTACGAGGTGAAGGAAATTACTTCACACTCGGCCCAGGTCAAAGGTAAATCAGGCGCTCCTTGGCACCACCTGACACATTGTACCCCAGCACCTTCAACTTCCCGCCCATTGGCTGAAATAAGAACTAATTTGAAAAATGGAGAGGGTATAAGTTGTGCCTGTGTTACTCCTGGACTGCCATGGAGTCCTGTGCTTCTTCTGGTCGTAAAATTACTCCCAAGATTAAGACGTGCACAGCACAGGATGAAAAGGGGGAGGGCCAGAAGCCTTACAGCTTACCACTGGCGTTAAACATCACAAAGAGACGTGGTTGTATGATTGTATGTCTGTTTGTTTTTATTTGCTTCATTCAGAAGTAAAGAATTCCCAAAGAAATTGTTAAAATTACACTGTTTGGTAGCAATTTGTTGTTTCAGATTTTTCAAATATATCCAATCCATTAGAGGAAAGGAGAAACGGTTTAGGCCTCCAAATTTCTACATAAAATCAGATAATTTAATATCTTATTTTATTTTAACCTGACACAGCAGGGCTAATAGTAAAGACCATTTTAATACTCCACAAGTTACTAATTTGATTCATAATATAAATTCAAGGATGAGTGATTCACTACATCACATTAAGGTGTCCTTTTAAAGCCCATCTCTAAGTACAGTTTATGTGCAAAGTTTTTCCTTCTCTTTCTCTGTTTGTATTATATTTAAGCCACTTACACCCATACAAAAGTTTCATCCGCGACTGTGGCCTTGTGAGAATGAGATAACAATGTTTTTTGTTTTTAGTCTGGTGAAGTTGCTGCTCCGATGAAATGAGCCCAGTGAAAGTTCAATAACAGCTGATCTGTTCTGCAATGCTGAGGTTTGATGAGAAGGGAAATCTAGCTCTTCTCTTTGGTTGTTGAAAAGCTGTTTTATTGACTTTTATTAATTTTGTTTTGTTGGCTGTGATTCTTTTAATCACAGCTATGTTTTGGCATTAAGCGCTCCAGTTCCCCAAGCAAGCACACAGAACTTGGGACACACTATACTGATACAGCCTGAAGTGCTAGCAACCTCTCAGAGCTACACCACACCCCCTCTCACACACTGATAAAGATCCTCTCGGCGGGACCTGCGAACCGACACCGGAGTTTTATTTTTCCTTATGTTTTCTATTTTCCTATTCATTTTTGAGCATTTAACAGAGTCCACAGTGTCAGAGGTTGATTTTGCTTTTTGTGTTCCATTTTCTCTCTAAATCCACAGTATCATGCATTTGTTTTAATTAAATAAGATATGATTGCTGTGATTCTTTTAATCACAGCTATGTTTAGACAATTCTATATCTATAATTGTCAGTTTTGAATTTTTGATTGATTGCTGTGATTCTTTTAATCACAGCTAGGTTTTGACAATTTTATAAATGCAATTGTTAGTTTAATCCTTTTTGGTTTTAGTAGCTGTGATTCTTATATCACAGCTATAAGTTGACGTTTCATTTTTTTGTATAATTCCCCTTTTTCCTGCCCTTTGCCTTCCCTGTGATGTCCACACCTATCAGGTGTGGAAAGGGGGATTTATTGACATACACCAAACACCAAACACATAACACATACACATATTGACATACACCAAACACATAATACATACTCATATTGATATACCACATATATTCCTTATACCTTTTACTCATAGTCAACACTTTATATCACACATCCCAGCTCCCTGATTCAGTTCGCACAGAGACAGTGAGTAGACCTTGGCCCACAATCTCTCCCCCAGACAGCACACTAACGCAGCTGCACTGATACAGCAACATTATCACCTCTGGTAACCACGACAACGGAGTGCACGTACGACATCGTCATCACGCGATATTCCAAGAGGATATAATCTATGTGCGCACTCTGTTTAAGCGTCTTTCTTCCTGTGCAGCCTCCTGCGTAGAACTAGAGACCCATGCATGTTCAATTGCTGGACACCGCGTTTTCCTGACCTGTGACCTCTGAATAAACTTGCTTAACTTCAACTTGAGAACGACGACTCCTCTCCTTTGATTTCCACCCGCAACATATGTCAATCTAAGGACGGCCGTCCATGTGTGTTTAAATGTTTATTTGTTGTTTTGTTTGTTTCTGTTTTATTGAAAATTGTCTGGTTTCCCAAACTACTCCTTTACGTTTTATTTCAAAATGTTTACATTTTCTGACAGGCAACACTACAGGAGGCCAGGACGTACAACCCCCTGGCCAACCGATTGATCGCTTGCAAATGGATTTCATTGAACTAACACCATGTGAAGGAAAGGAGCATTGTCATGTGGCTGTTGACATATTTTCCCTACAGGTAAAGCAGATGCCTCTGCAGTCGCAACGGTGTTAGTGCGAGAAAACATTTACCCTAGAAACAAGGGGTGGAGCAGTTGAAAGAGAACATTGGAACAATTAAAAACAAATGGTCAAGTGCTGTGATGACACAGAACTCTCATGGATCAAAGCACTACCGGTAGTGTTTACTGACCATGAGAGGGAGGGGAAGGGCCCGAACAGGTATGTACTGTGTGGACATAACCAAAATGTTGAGCCTTATACACACAGGTAAATGCAGCAATCCCGCAACCAGCAGAGAGCCAGTTGCATAATTGGAAACCAGGAGACTGGGTGCTGATATAAGTCCGCCACTTGAGACGGAGGCCCAGGGAGAAAGTGTCGCTTCCCTCACAGACGAGGAACAAAGCAGAAGAAAGACGACAGCTCTCACTGAGGTGTAAAACCATACCAACAACCAACAGCTGTTGCAGATAAAGGAAGAAACGGCGAGAAAGAGACTAAAGGAACTAAAAAAAAAAAAAAAAAGAAAAAAAAAAGAGAAGAAAGACCAGTACCAACTCATCATAAACCAACCCGACAGTAAAATGGACATCATTTATTTTATCTTATAATTATTTAACAGAGCGCACAGACCAAGTGAGTTCAAAACTGATTGTAGAAAATATCCAAATTCAAGATCATTGTGCATGCAATGCTCCAACCACATGTAGAATTCCTAGCTCTGCCTGCTAGCTTCAATGACACAGAATGCTGGCCAGTAAGTAATCCAGAATATACTTTTTGCGTCATGGCAGGAATGTGGATAGCACCGTGGAAAACTCAAACCCAAATAATGTTCTTAGAATTTAAATCTGAATTATTGTTCAAAAACTATATTTTCATCTAAATCCTCAGCCCGCAACTGCTCAGTCGCTTGGCATCCTCTGCCAGTGCATCCTATGTCAAATGTTTCTTCTGTGTACAGGATCCTAGCCACATAATTACAGCAAATGCTTATTTAAATCAAACAAAAACTGTTTCTTTTAACAGACAGTCTGCACTGCCAGAGAAGGTGTATTTAGTCTGTGGGGACCAGTGTTATAGCTGCTTACCAAGAGGATCCCACAGTCGTTTGTTCATGTTTTTGATTGCTATTTCTGTTATCACTTGTAAGATTGGTCTGATACGCAAACAATGCACTTAGGCCAATGTTACCGCAATGCAAATTGACCTCTTCCCTATTTCAGACTGGATTCCACCATATGATGACGTTGATAATATATCACACAACTGAAGTACCCTAAATCGTCAACTTTGGGCAGAGTGGGATTTCCCCCACCTTATAAAGTGTTATTGATCCATTATGATCAAAATGACGGATTGTAAGGGAAATGTAACATGTGACCATAATATAATCATGTTTATGTATACTTGGATTGATCATCATTGAATCTCTAACAAATGTAACTTTGATGTTGCTGTTTCCTGTAGAACTGAGTGAGTGTTGGCCTGATTACTCCAGTCACAGTAATCTAATTAGTCCGGACACAGTGTGATAGTAATTAGCTATTCAGGCATTATGATTGATGTAAGGAACTACTTTGATGTTCCTTACACAAACTCACCTAACAAAGACCTTACAGCACGGGGGATTTGTGGTGGTTGTAGACACTAAGAAGGGATCTTGGAGACAGATGTTACACTCCAGGGGTCTGAGAGCAGGGGACAGGATACCCGTCACCTATTTCCTTTATATCAAAGAGGCTGATCAATAAGTTTGTTCCTCTCTAGAAGGAGCTTGAAGATGTTTGAAGTGCTGCTTCTCCTGTGTCATTAACTGTTTACAGTTTTTTCCTATCGTTTTCGGTCATGTACCCATACTATGGTCACTTTTCCCTATCACTTAACACAGTGGGCTTTAGAGACACACACCTCTGCATATCTGTTAACCTTTGGTGCAAAATGCACTACAACAACCAGACCACAAACAATGCTGCCATAACTTAACACATGTTTCCTCTCAGAACACTATGACCTAAAAAACACTAACATCTTGAAGCATTGCCAATTGCATATATAAAATGTTGCTGTGTCCTCCAGTTTGGCATAGATTTCCTGTAGTGTTGCATTGAAAAAAAGAGAAAAAACACAGACAAACACTTCTTTGGACTACAGTAATAAAGTTTGTAATATTACAGTATGACAATCCAAGCCAAGTATCTGCTGACAGTGTTCATATGTCGGTTTACCTCCCACAAAAGATGTCACAATTGAGTGTGGTAAATGTACTGTAATTGTAAAAACAGTAAATACTGTAAGTGTTTTATGAGAAACTGAGAATAACAATTTTCAGTTTTTGTAATGCAAATTACATACAGTAAGTACGTAATATATGATCCAGAAACAACCTTCACCTCCACCTCCACCTCCACCTTCACCTTCACCTCTTCCTCTTCCTCTGCCTCTTCCTCTGCCTCTGCCTCTTGCTCTTGCTCTTGCTGCATCCATTTTCCTATACCAACTATGTAAAGAAGTCCAAAGCAAATGCCAAAGAAGGCCCTTTTTCAACGGGGCACAAATTACATGTAAAACACCTGAGTAGGTCTTTAGCTGAGTAGGTCTTTAGCTGAAATGACCACCAGGTGTTTTGCATTGCAAAACTTATCCTCTGTGTTTTGTACAGATCATTGTATGTAGTGTTGCTTTTACGTAAAAAAAGTAATTCCATGCCAATTCACAAAGAACTATGGTGCACAGGGGGAAAAAAATCTAAATTACTGTAAAATAAAATAAATAAACTATAAACTAAATATTGTTTCATACATGTAACTTCATTTGTCTGTCCAAATGCAGCATCTTTCCATCTACAGTGATCTAAATTACTGATAAGTTAGGTTTTGAACAGAAAGTTCACTGTTTTGAACAGAGTATCTAAACATTGGTAAAATATGCTGTAGTTCCACAGCGTTTTGCCGATAGTGAACATTGACTGGGGCAGGTATCCATGAAATTTGGAAGAAGGCGTCATTGCCAGCATTTGTATCTTAGCATAGGGGCAAGTAACCACAGTTTGGTTCACATGGTCTACTGGTATGCTCACTGTGTGAAGTGTTTAGGGAATGTGAACATGGTTTAGGTAAATTGCCTAAAACGATAGGAAAAAACTGTAACAACCCCCTCCCGAATGGGTGGGGTTAGCCAAATGTATAAATACTAACCACTGTCTTCTGTCTGGGTGCATATGACAAACTCAACTCTGTTGTATGTACCATGCTCGAGCATTAAATGTGTGACAATACTGTAAGAGAATTGTGTCTCGTTTCCTCCTTGCTAAAGTGGGATTATTATTAATTGCCACGACACGACGTGAGTGTCGAGGCCTGTCAGCATTGTGTGTGTGAGGTTTTTAGTTTTCTGTGTGCAGTTTTGAGAAAGCCGTTATTGTTTTGAAAAACGTGTGTTAAAAATTGTGAAAAACTGTAATTTTTGTGAAGGGGGGGGGGGGGTTGAGCAGGCCGGTTTACAGAACTGTACTGTTCTCTGTGTGTACCGAAATAAACCTTTTTATGCTGCATATTTGTGTGCTGTTTTATGTTTGACTATGAAAAAAGTAGGCCTAAACTGAGACATTTTACAAAAGGAGAAATGGCTCATTCATTCATATGGTGTGTTCCATTTTGATGATTGTGTTTTCGATTTTGCACTTCAGTGTGCTGTAAATGCTTGATAGTGTGCAAGCAAATGCTTAGTTGTGTGTTCCCAATGAATGGTATGTGTGTGTCATTTGAAAATATGGCTTTGTGTACCAAATGAAAACACGAGTTCCATTTTGTGAACAGGTAAGAGATTTGATGGCAAAGAGTCATCTTGCAAAGGGAGTGTCAGGTTTAGCATTTTGTGTGTGAGGTTTTTAGTTGTCTGTGTGCAGTTTTGAGAAAGCCGTTATTGTTTTGAAAAACGTGTGTTAACAATTGTGAAAAACTGTAAGAAGACATTTAGAAACATTACACCTCAGTCACATGCAGGCACGTGCATAGACATTTTGGGCGGCAGGTGCTCAAACCAAAAAAAAGGGCACCCATTGCCAAAATTATTTATGAAATTAAAAATAATAATAATAAAAAAATAGTAGAACAGTAAAACTGCCTTTAAATTCTCTGCCTGTCTGTCTGTCTGTCTGTCTGTCTGTCTGTCTGCCTGTCTGTCTGTCTGTCTGTCTGTCTGTCTGTCTGTCTGTCTGTCTGTCAGTATCTCTCTCCCTGTCTCTAGTGAGCGCCGCCGAGCATGTCGGGGCGAAATTTGTGCACGTGCCTGCTCACATGCATGTGTTCTTTTTCAAGACGTAATTTAAGGTTTAAATGGTCCGTTGATAGAAATGCATCACAAAATAATGTGCTTTCTTGACGCAATGCATTTTGTGTGTACATGCATGTTCCCGAAACTCTTTCACACTGTGACATGTTCACAAATCCCACAATAATGTCAATAAACTTAAAGTTCATCATTTGTTCCAACATTTTTCATTTTATTTTGAGCAACAGGATATTTACATTTCAGGTGTGTGGGTTTGGATTAAGTTCACAACACTGGAAAGCACAAAAAAAACATTCAGCAGTGATTCTCAGCATTTCTTATCTAACTGCATTTCATTTATAGATTATATAAAAAGTTAATTATACAATCATTTTACACTCACATTATTTACATTTTAAGTTTCAAAATAAGGATTTAAACCGTTTATCATCCATTTTCTCCAGAACCTTTAATTAACAGTTTTAAATATTGATATATTATATTTTAGCTCAGTAATGTAACTTCTGTGCCTTCTTGCTAACTTGTTTTAAAATATTCCTAATGGCAACACGGTTTAACACATGAACTCTTCAGACTCTCTGTGATGACTTATTGTGAATATAAACTTCCTCAGGCCCGAGGTAGCTGTAAAAAGCAGGACGAGAACATCTCGGGTCAAATCCTGACGTTAGAGTAAAGACTCTCATCTTGGTGTGAGCTGCTGGAGTCTCTGTTGGTCGTCTGATGTCGGGGCGTCGCTGTGAATCTCACCTGTGGAAAGTTCAGCTCCACTTCACCTTCACTGGTGTGGTCGTCAAATAGATTTGAAGATGTTGGTGCACGTGCGGCTGCATCACTAATGTCATCATAGTCCTGCAGGCTCTCTGGTTCCTTCTAGGATGAGAGTGAAGGTAGTTTATAGATTATTTGTGCTACAATTTCTGGATTAAATTCACCTAATAGCAAAATATACGGACTGATATAAAGAAATGAGAGGTCACGGTTCCTGACCTTTTTAACTCGTGTTGGCTTGGACACCTTCGCATACACGGAGTCTTCTTCCACCTTTCTTTGCTTCTTCCTTGAAAAACAAATATCAACATGATATGTGCTGATTAATAACGACTTTGTTGTTCTGGTATTGTATCACAAAGATTAAATTCTCACTTCAGATTATTCTTAAAGTTCAGAGGAGCGTAGTTGACAGAATCCTCCTCGGTGTTTCCATCTTGCCGTCTTGTGTGGTTTTGTGCAGAGGCAGCCTGAGCAGATGCAGACAGAAAACATCATTGATTATCAAGCAGCAACTGAATCTCTTCATTCAGGCTCTAAAATGGATGCTGTACAGGTTGTCTTTTAATTACTGGCCCCAGTATACTGAGATATAAGTGTACTGATAGAAAACTACTGACAGGGCAAACAGTGAGGGCAGGATATGGAAGAACAAGGAGGGAAAAGCAACAGCTTGAACAGTACAAGACACATCTGCCTGTAGAGCCAGATTAATACTGATGATAGAAGATGGAAGGCAGTAGCTCTACATGGTCAATTTGAGGGGTTGGAGATATCATGATAGATTATTTATTCATAATTTTTAAAAATGATGTGCACATGTTGTTGTCTTGTTTCAGATCCTTGCATCGTGTGTTCTCAAACTAAAACAAATAACAGATTCTGGGACTTTGGATGCTTTGTAATATCACCATTAAAACATATTTGATAACATATGATTGAAATTATGACTTTAGAGCAGGGGTTTTCAACCAGGGGTCCGCGGCCCCCTGGTGGTCCGTGACGGCATTGCAGGGGGTCTGCAAAATTAACTTTGATATTTCAACACATTTCCAGATTACTCTTGAATATCATGAAAAATATCTAAAATAAGAAAAATATATCTAAAATAATATAAAGGTGATGAGGGGACCCTTGAAACCGGCTTGAGGCTAGAAACTGCAGGTAGTTTTCCCCTGTGCATGCGTGTTAAAGAGAGATGTAGAAGAGCGGTTGACATAGGTAGAAAAACTCTCAGGAGGTGTTGGAGATGTAGTTTGTGTGATGGGAATTTTTGTTTTCCCAAAAAGAAGGCCCAAAAGGGCAGCATTAATAATGACAATATTAAATAAAACAAAAGAGCGGAAAAAAATACTTTGTAATGAGAAAAATGAATTGGCATTATAGCCAAAACAATTAATTGCAATAACAGTCAACTTTACCACGTTCGCTGGTTGAGAAACAATTTCTTAGGAGAGTTATAACACTTACGTCTATCGATTAGCAGTTCTCCCAACAGAATGAATAGACCAGCTTAAATCGGGCCTAAGCACGCCCCTACAGTTGGCACAAACCATGATTGTTATTGATCACCTTTACTTTAACGTTCTCTCAACATGTCAGCTACATGTCTGTACATTTAAGTCATGAACGTTATATATTGATGTACATATGGTTCTGAGATGCAGTACAGCTACAAACTGCATTTTAATTTTGTTTTCAATTCGTAAGCACTGAAAATCAACCATTTTTGTTGTTTTTTACACAGATTTTTCTTGATTTGTTAAGTAGATATATCTAGATTTGCTTTAGAGTATTTAGAAGAATCAGTAGTTTTACAGCTGTAACAGGTTAGAAGTGATGAGGCAGAGGCTTAAATATCCTGAATCTTAGACCTGTAGTCTCCTTTATCACTGTTTCCTACGATTTCAATATACATAAAGCCAATTAGATATAAATGTTGAAGTTTCAACCACTGGTTGTTAAATAATAAAAAAATCTATTGTGCTACGACACGGTTCTGACAACAGGCCACCATGACTAGACACTTTGAATTAAACTCTTTTTAATATAAATCTTCTTGAGTTTTACTAAAGTCTCTGTTAAAAGACTGTTTTAATTTATTGTTTTCTAGTTCAAAGTGTTGTCTCAACCTGGGACTCACCTGGGGCAGATTCAAAATGCTGTAAACAAGGTTGATGTCGGTCGGAGGCCTGTGGAATATAAAAGATATGTAAGAATAAACATATGCATACAGAGTGAATGACTTTCAAAAATAACAGGGCAGACTTTCATTGTGTTATTCATGTCGGAGGATATAGAACATAAATGGATGCTTTGACTCCAGCATGAGCAGCAGTCCATGTCTGACTCTGTCCAACATGATGATCCTTGTCCTGGGTGGGGACAGTGTGTTGAGTGGGTGTGGTCGTACGTGCTCTCTGGAAGAGGCTGGTGTTCAGGGGCGTCTGGACGACTCAACTGCTCCGAAAAACCAGAAGGGGATTTGGTGTTTGTTGTTCCTTGTTGAATAGATTTTTTCCTCCTGAGTCTGAAAACATAGAGGGACATGATGTGGTTACACATGCCAGACCATCTCTGAAATGTATTTATTTAATCAAATGCACTTCTTATTCATTCACCTTAAAACTATGACGATTAAAATGATAATCATCAGGACAAATAGAGCAGGAACGATGAACTTCAGGATGTGCAGAGAGTTACCTGTGGTTTAAAAAGAGAGAGAGCATCATATCGAGCTTCACCTTTGGCTACCGAACTCAAATCATTTACTCCTTGATTCTAATTGTGTGTTTGTGCGAAGGATGTAGGAAATGGGATGTACTGATGGACAACCAGAAAACATGATCTGATATAAACCACCACATGTCTCCTGAACAATAAAACACACAGTTATAAGGTCTTGAAATTCACTCACGTTCAAACAGATGGACGGGATCAGACAAACTTTGATCTACTTCATTTTGTGCGACGCAGTAGTAGACTCCTGACTGGTTTGAGTACACTGTGTGGTTTTGATGCTTTGACACAAGTTCATCCTTTTCCTCTCCCTGACTCTTCCTGTACCATGAGTAGTGTTGGACTGGGGGAAAGCTGTGACTGAAGCAGCTCAGCATCACGGAGCTCCTCCCGTCAAGCTCCTGCTTCTCTGCCGACTCCGTGATGTGTGTGTGTTTTGGAGAAACTAGCCGGGAAATTCAGGAGAAAAGACAATGTCATTTTCTGAACATCATCAAAGATCAAACATGAATAACAAAACAAGTGAAGTCACATTATTGCTGCTCTTTAAAACCAGACTGAGAAGAATGTGAAACATATTTTCACACCAGTTAATGGGCATTGAAACAATAAAAGATAAAAAGGAACTGGCTTTAGATTCTCCTGATGAAACTTTCAATTTTTCTCTCAGCAATTTCTCTTCCTAGAAAAGGGTTAACCCTAACAGCCACTGATTTTAGGTAAGTGTTCAATTTTTCTACTTATTTCTGATCAGGTTTGCTAAACCTTATTTTGAATGACATCATATTGTGGAGTAATTTGTTCTTCTTTTTGGAACCAGCACGTCTGATCAGTATTTACTTTATACACAGTAATGTAGAATATATTATTTAAGTTCTTACGGTTATAAATTCCTGAGGTGCTGTTGTTTCAACTATCAGAAGTAAAAATTAATGAAAAAAATGGATCACTGAGAAAATACATGACAAGATTTTTCTGCTGCATTGACAATTTTTTTTATGGAAGATTTTTTCTGATTTGTTTGTTTAAAACATAAAGCCGCTGCTGAAACACTCAGAATCTTCTTTAAAGAAGGAACATTATGATTTTATTGTTTTTCTTCCCTCAGTGTCAAAAACACATTTTCCTTTACATCAAGACCAGGTGAATTACGAGACATTTTTAATTGTTATTAAATGTAAATGTAAATTCAGCCCCTCAGAAATGAAGTAGTTCTACTCACAGCTCACACTCAGAGTCGCCGTCTCCTCTGTGCTCACGTGTCCTTGGAAGAGGATCGTGCAGGTGATGTTGGTTCCGTGATGTTCAGCTGAAGGGGAGAAGGACAGAGTCGAGCTGCGTCTCTTAGCGAACTCAGTCACATTCTCAGTTTTGAAGGCCGTGATGTTTCCTGTGAGGTCAGCGTCGCTCTCTCCTCCTCCTCGCCACCTCCAGGTGAATGTAGGTTCAGATCCAGAGCAGAGACCAGGAGCAGTGCAGGTCAGTGTGGTCAGCTGTCCTTCCGTCAGAGGTGGAATCATCACTGTGGGCCTCTGACTCAGACCTGATGGGAGACCAGTTCATGAATGGAGTCAGATCAGAACGTCATCATTCACTTCATTCACATTTTTTTAAATGGGGCAACGATAGGAATCTGTATCAGCTAAACAACGGCCAAAATTACTTTATGTCCCACCCATAGACTGTGAATAAAGATGGACGACATGACAGCTCCACTAAAGTGAAGCCAAATTCCCTTGATCACCCTCTGGTGGTTGCCACCTCCATGTTAGTAAATGGGACATGGATCAAAAACTCAAACTTCACCTCAAATGAACTTTTCACAAGAACTGTTTCCTTCACTTCCAGGAGATCATATCACACTGATGTTTGTTAAATTGCCAATTCTTCAGAAAGTTTGTTTCTAATACGTTTTTTGGTGTGAGCCTCTGTAACGGGATGAAACATCTTAATTGGTCTTACAATCGGTTGAGGCCATATACTGACTGGACTTTGACACCACTCTACATCACAACATCTCTACTGTGCAAACTTTGACACCAAAAGTGCAACGTGGCATCACACGTATTTTGTACAAAGGAAGGAAATGGAGAAGTGTTGTTCATGTTTATTTGCAGCCTATGGCCCCAAAACACCAAACATGTCATACAGCAGAATGGTTCATACCTTTAACAGAGACAGGTGCTCTTTGGGGGAATCTACATGAACCTTCCTTCGAGGAAGCTTTAACTCTGAGTTGATATGTTCCAGAGTCCGACTCCTTCAGGTCATTGACGATGATGCTGCAGTTTTTCTGGCTCACATCAGACTCCAGCAGTGACACTCGTCCTTTAAACTCCGACTGAACCTGATCGCTGAAGGTTTTACTGTGGAAAATCATGTCTCCAACACCACAGTTCCTTTCAGTCGATTCACATTTAAACCAAACTATATGTAAGACTTTGATATCCTTAGGAACAGTGAAGGAGCATGGTATCACGACACAGAGTCCGGCCTCCGCTGTTATTTCTCCTTCAACTAGAGTGATACAGTAATCCCTCAACCAACAACTTGTTCTCCCCCACACTGAAGAACCTGTTAATGCAAACATTTAGAGAAAAACAGGGAGAGAGATTATTCAAACTTTTAAAATATACCAAAAAAGAAGAAAGGCCACTTAAAAAAAATAGAACATGTGAATCTGTCAGTTTTACACAGCTTTATATATATATATATATATATATATATATATATGAAATGAGGTCAGCAAACACGACACAGAGGAATTCCAATATTCAACGTATAATACTTTGGAAAACAAATGTATAGTTGAAATCCTAATCCCAAATTAAACCTTGTCAGTAGCAAATTGTTTTAATGGCAAACTATTTCCACCTATTTTCATCATAACCATAAAGTTGGCATATAAGTAAAATAATAAGTGAATACCTGTCTCAGCATCACTGACTCTCACAGAGAAAAGCAGAGTCGCCAAGATGAGAACAAACATCTCTTCTTCTTCTTCTTCCTCCAACGAACCTGACACAGAAAATACAGTAACGGAACCAGAGGACAGTCTACCATCGAAATCATCGTCTTAATAAAGGATGCTGCACGTTTGGATTTTCCTTGAGTCGCTCTTTTAGGAGAACAAGCAGCAGCTCTGAATCGATTTACATCTCACACCTTCCCTTCACCAGCAAAACCAGGAATGTGGCACAGATGGTTACATAAACCTTTACATTTCAGAACATTATATAAGTCAAGCATTAGTTAAATGTTGTATTTTACCTTTCTCTCTCCCTCTCTCTCTGTTTTTGCTCTGAAGTGACTTCTGCTCTTGTTGCTTTTCTGTCTACTCCCCAATTATCACACTCAACCGTTTAAGGAAGTCACTGCTGAGAAATGTTTTTCCTGTGCACATCGACAGGCTTTTACACACTGTGATGTGTAAGAGGCTGGAACACCATATTTGTCTTTGTGTATTTTAATAGGAGCTTTCTGCAGAAAGGATCAACGAAGAGAGTCACAGGGATCTCAGTGAAGATGGAGAACAGTCAAATGCAAGGATCTTATATAGAAGAACTAAGGCCGTTTGTCCGAGCCAGTTCAGACTGGTTCTGTAGGCCAAGTTTGAGACAGGAAATAGTTTTTCTCAGTTGTTAACACGTGAGCGCCGCCGAGCATGTCGGGGCGAAATTTGTGCACGTGCCTGCTCACATGCATGTGTTCTTTTTCAAGACGTAATTTAAGGTTTAAATGGTCCGTTGATAGAAATGCATCACAAAATAATGTGCTTTCTTGACGCAATGCATTTTGTGTGTACATGCATGTTCCCGAAACTCTTTCACACTGTGACATGTTCACAAATCCCACAATAATGTCAATAAACTTAAAGTTCATCATTTGTTCCAACATATTTCATTTTATTTTGAGCAACAGGATATTTACATTTCAGGTGTGTGGGTTTGGATTAAGTTCACAACACTGGAAAGCACAAAAAAAACATTCAGCAGTGATTCTCAGCATTTCTTATCTAACTGCATGTCATTTATATATATATAGATTATATAAAAAGTTATTAATACAATAATTTTGCATTTTAAGTTTCAAAATAAGGATTTTAACCGTTTATCCCTCACATTTAGCTTTGTTCACTATTTTCTCCAGAACCTTTAATTAACAGTTTTAAATATTGATATATTATATTTAAGCTCAGTAATGTAACTTCTATGCCTTCTTTCTAACTAGTTTTAAAATATTCCAAATGGCAACACGGTTTAACACATGAACTCTTCAGACTCTCTGTGATGACTTATTGTGAATATAAACTTCCTCAGGCCCGAGGTAGCTGTAAAAAGCAGGACGAGAACATCTCGGGTCAAATCCTGACGTTAGAGTAAAGACTCTCATCTTGGTGTGAGCTGCTGGAGTCTCTGTTGGTCGTCTGACGTCGGGGCGTCGCTGTGAATCTCACCTGTGGAAAGTTCAGCTCCACTTCACCTTCACTGGTGTGGTCGTCCAATAGAGTTGGAGATGTTGGTGCACGTGCAGCTGCATCACTAACGTCATCATAGTCCTGCAGGCTCTCTGGTTCCTTCTAGGATGAGAGCGGAGGTAGTTTATAGATTATTTGAGTGACACTCTCTGGATGTAAGTCACAATAAAGTTCATACAAGACTCACATCTGATACTTTAAGGACTTGAAGATATTTTTCTTGATTTAATTGTTTTGTTTGTTGCACAGAATAAATGGGTGAAGGGGAGGTTTCATCTTCTGACGATTTTTGTTTCCTCTAACCACATGATTATCAAGCAGCAGCTGAATCTGTTCATTCAGGCTCTAAAATGGATGCTGTACAGGTTGACTTTTAACTATTGGCCCCAGTATACTGAGATATAAGTGCACTGATAGAGAGCTACTGACAGAGCAAACAGTGAGGGCAGGATATGGAAGAACAAGGAGGGAAAAGCAACAGCTTGAACAGTAAAAGACACGTCTGCCTGTAGAGCCAGATTAATACTGATGATAGAAGATGGAAGGCAGTAGCTCTACATGGTCAATTTGAGTGGTTGGAGATATCGTGATAGATTATTTATCATTTTAAAATCTAATGTGCACATGTTGTTGTTTTTTTTCAGATCCTTGGATCTTGTGTTCTTAACATAAAATTAACAAAACATTCTGGGACTTTGGAGGCTTTGTAATATCACCATTCAAACATATTTGATTACATATTATTGAAATTATGACATCATTTAGAGTATTTAGAAGAATTAGTAGTTTTACAGCTGTAACAGGTCAGAAGTGATGAAGCAGAGGCTTAAATATCCTGAATCTTATAACTGTACTCTCCATAATCACTGTTTGCTATGATTTCCAATATACAAATAGTCAATTAGAAATAGATTTTTAAGTTTAAACAAATGTGTCATTACCGAAAAACCAGAAGGGGATTTGATGTTTGTTGTTCCTTGTTGACCAGATTTCCTCCAGTATCTGAAAACATAGAGGGACATGATGTGGTAAAACAAGCCAGACCATCTCTGAAATGTATTTATTTAATTTGATCAAATGCACTTCTTATTCATTCACCTTAAATTTACCACAATTACACTGATAATCATCAGGAGAAGTAGAGCAACAATGAGGAACCTCAGGTTCTCCAGATAGTCTCCTGTGGTTAGAAGAGAGAGAGCATCATATAGACACTGAGTTGTGAACATGGAGAATTAGTTTCAACTTTATTCCTTGTGCAGATATTTATTTAAGACTGAACTAGAAATACTGTTCTGTAGTTGTTTACCTCCACCAACCAAGATTCTGATGAGGCCACTGTGACCTTTGACCACTGATATCTAATCACTTCACAGTTTTGAGTTCTCATTGAAAGTTGAGGAATTTCTCTAAAGGCGGTTTTGTAAAATTACTTTCAAGAGGACAAGATACGTGTTTTGTGAGGCCACTGTGACCTTGACCTTTGACCTTTGACTGCCAAATCAAATCACTAACTCCTTGAGTCTAATTGTGTGTTTGTTCCCTCAAGGCGTTACGTGGGTATTGCTTTTACAAGGCAAAAGTATGCTTTTTGAATTCACAGTTTTGTGAGGACACAATCTTAACCTTTAACCTCCACATTCTTATAATTTCATTCCTGAATCACACTGAACATTTACATTTTAAGTTTAAAGAAATTCCCTCAAGACCTTCTGGAGATGTCACGTTCACAAACATAGGACGTATGGACAGACAACCAGAAAACATGATCTGATATAAACCTCCCACATGTCTCCTGAGCAATAAAACACACAGTTTTAAGACCTTGAAATTCACTCACGTTCAAACAGATGGACGGGATCAGACAAACTTTGATCTACTTCATTTTCTGCGACACAGTAGTAGACTCCTGACTGGTTTGAGTACACTGTGTAGTTTTGATGCTCTGACACAAGTTCATCCTGTTCCTCTCCCTGACTCTTCCTGTACCATGAGTAGTGTTGGACTGGGGGAAAGATGTGACTGAAGCAGCTCAGCATCACGGAGCTCCTCCCGTCAAGCTCCTGCTTCTCTGCCGACTCCGTGATGTGTGTGTGTTTTGGAGAAACTAGCCGGGAAATTCAGGAGAAAAGACAACGTCATTTTCTGAACATCATCAAAGATCAAAAATGAATAACACAACAAATCTTTAAAGCCAGACTGAGAAGAATGTGAAACTTTAAATGGGAGGATAAAACAGACTGGCTTCAGATTCACCTGGTGAAACTATCAATTTTTTTCTCAACAATCTCTCTTTGAAGCAAACTACAGCCACTGATTTAAGGTTACTGTTCCTTTTTTTTAACTTATTTTTTAGCAGGTTTGCTAAACGTTATTTTGAATGATTTGTTCAAAAAGTCTATCTGAAATAGATTTTTGAAGTATAAACAACTTTAAATGTCGATAAATAATAAACAAAGCTTTTGTACTAAGACAAAGTTTGGGAACAGAGTTTTAGAAATAAGAACCCTGAAGCTCTGCAACACCCTGACTAGCTTAAAACTAAAACTAATACTTTTATCTTACTTTGATCTATAATTTGACATAGTTCTAGTTTTTATTCTTTTTTTGTAATTTGGGAATCACTGTTACGTTGTTTTGTGAAGTGCTATTTAAATATATCAAGTTATGACAACAACCACTTTAGTCATGTTGAAATAGACGTTTTCAGTTAAAAGAAATGTTGGATAAGTTTAATGAATTAATTAATTTAAACAATAGTGAAAAGAACCCTGTGTTGTTTTTGACATTGTGGAGTAATGTTCTCTTCTTTTTAGAACCTTCACATCTGAAAAATACATAAGAAAAGCTACTTTTTTATAGATAGATTGTCTAAAGGAAGATTTGGTTTGATCGGTTTTGGTTGAGAAAAAAAGCCGCAGCTGAAACAATCACATTTCACCACCAACTCCTCCCACTCACTGTCCTTTTAGCCCTCAGTGTTCTGGGCACGGCAGAAGTCACAGTAAACTTGTGGGAGAGAGAGTTGATGGGTCGTGAATTAAGATTATTTTCAGCGATTTTGAAAGACTGATTATTTGTGTTGATCCTCATCAAGGTGAGAGTTGACTGTGGGAAACTTTCAACAGTGCAGCTGACTCTGATGGTTTGACCTTCTGTGACCTCAGACCTCATAGACAGTATAGGTTCAGTGGGCGGGTCTGTAGAGAGGAAGCAGAATCTTCTTTAAAGAAGGCCCATTATAATTTTATTGTTGTTCTTCCCTCTAGTCTGTGTTATATAAGTTTCTTGTAAATGTAAAAGTTCTGCAGAGCAAAAGATCCAACAATCTGTGGTAAAGGGAGCTCCTCTCTTGAAGCTCCTTAACTCCTCTTCATCAGTCCAGCCCATACGATTTAATGTACTAAGAAAAAGTTGGGGGACAAAGCCTTTGAAACAAGAGCCCTGAGCTCTGCTGTGACATTAAAGATAGATAGAGTGGCAGTTCCTCTTTCTTCTTTGTAATAGAGCAAGTCATTGATTGTGGTTTTCCGCAGAGTTGTTCCTGTTCCATTTCTGCTGCTTTGATCAGAAACTTTAGTCCACTTGATCAACGTTTGAAGGAAACTTTCAACACTTCACTTCAGAGTCAGAGTCTCGCCCTCACTAACACATTTTGGGTTAATCTGACTTCCTTCACATATACGATAGATAAACACACGTTTCACAGTCATATAATGTGGTTAAGAACAAAATTTCTTGTTGTAAAAATAACCCCCCTCAGAAATGAAGTAGTTCTACTCACAGCTCACACTCAGAGTCGCCGTCTCCTCTGTGCTCACGTTTCCTTGGAAGAGGACCGTGCAGGTGATGCTGGTTCCGTGATGTTCAGCTGAAGGGGAGAAGGACAGAGTCGAGCTGCGTCTCTTAGCGAACTCAGTCACATTCTCAGTTTTGAAGGCCGTGATGTTTCCTCTGAGGTCAGCGTCGCTCTCTCCTCCTCCTCGCCACCTCCAGGTGAATGTAGGTTCAGATCCAGAGCAGAGACCAGGAGCAGTGCAGGTCAGTGTGGTCGGCTGTCCTTCAGTCAGAGGTGGAATCATCACTGTGGGCCTCTGACTCAGACCTGATGGGAGACCAGTTCATGAATGGAATCAGATCAGAACGTCATCATTCACTTCATTCACATTTTTTTAAATGGGGCAACGATAGGAATCTGTATCACCTAAACAACGGCCAAAATTACTTTATGTCCCACCCATAGACTGTGAATAAAGATGGACGACATGACAGCTCCACTAAAGTGAAGCCAAACTCCCTTGATCACCCTCTGGTGGTTGCCACCTCCATGTTAGTAAATGGGACATGGATCAAAAACTCAAACTTCACCTCAAATGAACTTTTCACAAGAACTGTTTCCGTCACTTCCAGGAGATCATATCACACTGATGTTTGTTAAATTGCAAATTCTTCAGAAAGTTTGTTTCTAATACGTTTTTTGGTGTTAGCCTCTGTAACGGGATGAAACATCTTAATTGGTCTTACAATCGGTTGAGCCCATGTACTGACTGGACTTTGACACCACTCTACATCACAACATCTCTACTGTGCAAACTTTGACACCAAAAGTGCAACGTGGCATCACACGTATTTTGTACAACGGAAGGAAATGGGGAAGTGTTGTTCATGTTTATTTGCAGCCTATGGCCCCAAAACACCAAACATGTCATACAGCAGAATGGTTCATACCTTTAACAGAGACAGTTGCTCTTTGGGAGAATTTATATGAACCTTCCCTCGGTAAAGCTTCAACTCTGAGTTGATATGTTCCAGAGTCCGACTCCTTCAGGTCATAGACGATGATGCTGCAGTTTTTCTTGCTCACATCAGACTCCAGCAGTGACACTCGTCCTTTAAACTCCGACTGAACCTGATCGCTGAAGGTGTTACTGTGGAAAATCATGCCTCCATCACCACATCTCTGTTTGGTCGATTCACACTTATACCAAACTATATGTAAGACTTTGATATCCTCAGGAACAGTGAAGGAGCATGGTATCACGACACAGAGTCCGGCCTCCGCTGTTATGTTTCCTTCAACTAGAGTGATACAGTAATCTGTCAACCGACAACTTTGTTTCCCCCACACTGAAGAACCTGTTAATGCAAACATTAAGAGAAAAACAGGGAGAGAGATTATTTAAACTTTTAAAATATACCAAAAAAGAAGAAAGGCTACATAAAAAAAAATAGAACATGTGAATCTGTCAGTTTTACACAGTTTTATATATATATATATATATATGAAATGAGATCAGCAAACACGACACAGTGGAATTCCAATAATCAACGTATAATACTTTGGAAAACAAATGTATAGTTGAAATCCTAATCCCAAATTAAAACCTTGTCAGTAGCAAATTGTTTTAATGGCAAACTATTTCCACCTATTTTCTTCATAACCATAAAGTTGGCATATAAGTAAAATAAAAAGTGAATACCTGTCTCAGCATCGCTGACTCTCACAGAGAAAAGCAGAGTCGCCCAGGTGAGAACAAACATCTCTTCTTCTTCTTCTTCCTCCAACGAACCTGACACAGAACATACAGTAACGGAACCAGAGGACAGTCTACCATCGAAATCATCGTCTCAATAAAGGATGCTGCACGTTTGGATTTTCCTTGAGTCGCTCTTTTAGGAGAACAAGCAGCAGCTCTGAATCGATTTACATCTCACACCTTCCCTTCACCAGCAAAACCAGGAATGTGGCACAGATGGTTACATAAACCTTTACATTTCAGAACATTATATATGTCAAGCATTAGTTAAATGTTGTATTTTACCTTTCTCTCTCCCTCTCTCTCTGTTTCTGCTCTGAAGTGACTTCTGCTCTTGTTGCTTTTCTGTCTCCTCCCCAATTATCACACTCAACCGTTTAAGGAAGTCACTGCTGAGAAATGTTTTTCCTGTGCACATCGACAGGCTTTTACACACTGTGATGTGTAAGAGGCTGGAACACCATATTTGTCTTTGTGTATTTTAATAGGAGCTTTCTGCAGAAAGGATCAACAAAGAGAGTCACAGGGATCTCAGTGAAGATGGAGAACAGTCAAATGCAAGGATCTTATATAGAAGAACTAAGGCCGTTTGTCCGATCCAGTTCAGACTGGTTCTGTAGGCCAAGTTTGAGACAGGAAATAGTTTTTCTCAGTTGTTAACACACAAAAAGCGAAAATTCTGCACAATTTGCACAACCTTCACTTCATGTACCAATCGCTCGACCCAATTTGGCACTACTTCACACTCCCTTATCTGCATTAGACTCTGATTTCCTTCATTACACTCTGATGTCAATTACACATCACCTTGTTGTCAAAACACTACACACAATGTT
The DNA here is from genome assembly GCF_947347685.1 of Pleuronectes platessa. NCBI lineage: Eukaryota > Metazoa > Chordata > Actinopteri > Pleuronectiformes > Pleuronectidae > Pleuronectes > Pleuronectes platessa. The sequence goes on from NC_070635.1 coordinate 4,176,347, forward strand.
CAGTTGTTGCACACACTTCTCAAGTAAATTCTCCAAGCATCAACCTACAACACACAAATACTCAAATCTCTAAACATTCAGGTCTGTTGAGCAATTTCACCGTATTTACACAGCCGAACAGGAAACTGAAATTGTAGATATGGTTCGTGAGAACAACTCTATCACACTCAGACAAATAAAAACTAGGATCCTGGCTGACCATGCTACATTTAGAAACGTCCAGACCCTCAGCCTCTCTACATTGGACCGTATTCTTCATAGGAATGCCATGCTGATGAAACAAGTGTACAGGGTCCTATTAGAACGGAACAGACAGCATCAAGGAGTTATGGTGAGAGTTTGTGCTTGTAAGTACCAACATTCAGCAATGACACATGCATGTATTGTACCTGTAATCCAATATTGTTCCTTTTCTACAGTGTCTCACTGTAGCCCACTGTGTTGACCTCTCTGTGTCCATACTGTAACTTGCATTCTCATGCTGATCCAGGAGCATGACACAGCTCATGTGTTGTACCAGTACATCTTTATTGATGAGGTGGGATTCAACCTGGTGAAGAGGAGGTGACGGGGCAGAAATGTCATTGGCCAGCGGGCCATTGTTGAGGTCCCCGGCCAGCGTGGTGGGAACATCACAATGTGTGCTGCAATGAATCACCATGGGATCTTGCACCTTCATGCCCATCTAGGGGCCTATAACGCTGCCCGTCTCCTCGTCTTCCTGGATGGCCTGCATGACCTGCTGGTACCACCTGACCAGACAGATGACCCACAGCGGATCAATCACGTTGTCATCCGGGACAATGTGAGCTTTCCAGTGCGGGAGTGGTTCCAGGACCACCCATATTTTTCCATTCTATACCCTCCACCTTATTCTCCTTTCCTGAATCCCATTGAGGAATTATTTTCAGCTTGGAGGTGGAAGGTATATGAACGGAACCCACAGGACCGGGTCCCACTGCTCCAGGCCATGGAGTTGGCCTGTGGCGACGTGAGTGTCGAGGCCTGTCAGCATTGTGTGTGTGAGGTTCTTAGTTTTCTGGGTGCAGTTTTGAGAAAGCCGTTATTGTTTTGAAATTGTGAAAAACTGTAATTTTTGTGAAGGGGGGGGGGGGGGGGGGTTGAGTAGGCCGGTTTACAGTTCTGTACTGTTCTCTGTGTGTACCGAAATAAACCTTTTTATGCTGCATATTTGTGTGCTGTTTTATGTTTCACTATGAAAAAAGTAGGCCTACACTGAGACATTTTACAAAAGGAGAAATGGCTCATTCATTCATATGGTGTGTTCCACTTTGATGATTGTGTTTTCAATTTTTCACTTCAGTGTGCTGTAAATGCTTGATAGTGTGCAAGCAAATGCTTAGTTGTGTGTTCCCAATGAATGGTATGTTTGTGTCCTTTGAAAATATGGCTGTGTGTACCAAATGAAAACACGAGTTCCATTTTGTGAACAGGTAAGAGATTTGATGGCAAAGAGTCATCTTGCAAAGGGAGTGTCAGGTTTAGCATTTTGTGTGTGAGGTTTTCAGTTGTCTGTGTGCAGTTTTGAGAAAGCCGTTATTGTTTTGAAAAACGTGTGTTAACAATTGTGAAAAACTGTAAGAAGACATTTAGAAACATTACACCTCAGTCACATGCAGGCACGTGCATAGACATTTTGGGCGGCAGGTGCTCAAACCCCAAAAAAGGGCACCCATTGCCAAAATTATTTATGAAATTAAAAATAATAATAATGAATAAATAGTAGAACAGTAAAACTGCCTTTAAATTCTCTGCCCGTGTGCCTGTCTGCCTGTCTGTCTGTCTGCCTGTCTGTCTGTCTGTCTGTCTGTCTGTCTGTCTGTCAGTATCTCTCTCCCTGTCTCTAGTGAGCGCCGTCGAGCATGTCGGGGCGAAATTTGTGCACGTGCCTGCTCACATGCATGTGTTCTTTTTCAAGACGTAATTTAAGGTTTAAATGGTCCGTTGATAGAAATGCATCACAAAATAATGTGCTTTCTTGACGCAATGCATTTTGTGTGTACATGCATGTTCCCGAAACTCTTTCACACTGTGACATGTTCACGATCCAACAATAATGTCAATAAACTTAAAGTTCATCATTTGTTCCAACATATTTCATTTTATTTTGAGCAACAGGATATTTACATTTCATGTGTGTGGGTTTGGATTAAGTTCACAACACTGGAAAGCACAAAAAAAACATTCAGCAGTGATTCTCAGCGTTTCTTATCTAACTGCATGTCATTTATAGATTATATAAAAAGTTAATTATACAATCATTTTACACTCACATTATTTACATTTTAAGTTTCAAAATAAGGATTTAAACCGTTTATCCCTCACATTTAGCTTTGTTCACTATTTTCTCCAGAACCTTTAATTAACAGTTTTAAATATTGATATATTATATTTTAGCTCAGTAATGTAACTTCTGTGCCTTCTTGCTAACTAGTTTTAAAATACTCCAAATGGCAACACGGTTGAACACATGAACTCTTCAGACTCTATGTGATGACTTATTGTGAATATAAACTTCCTCAGGCCCGAGGTAGCTGTAAAAAGCAGGACGAGAACATCTCGGGTCAAATCCTGACGTTAGAGTAAAGACTCTCATCTTGGTGTGAGCTGCTGGAGTCTCTGTTGGTCGTCTGACGTCGGGGCGTCGCTGTGAATCTCACCTGTGGAAAGTTCAGCTCCACTTCACCTTCACTGGTGTGGTCGTCCAATAGATTTGGAGATGTTGGTGCACGTGCAGCTGCATCACTAATGTTTTCATAGTCCTGCAGGTTCTCTGGTTCCTTCTAGGATGAGAGTGAAGGTAGTTTAAAGTTTATTTGTGCTACAATTTCTGGATTAAATTCACCTAATAGCAAAATAAACGGACTGATATAACAAAATGAGAGGTCACGGTTCCTGACCTTTTTAACTCGTGTTGGCTTGGACACCTTCGCATACACGGAGTCTTCTTCCACCTTTCTTTGCTTCTTCCTTGAAAAACAAATATGTACTGATTAATAACGACTTTGTTGGTCTGGTATTGTAACACAAAGATTAAATTCTCACTTCAGATTATTCTTAAAGTTCAGAGGAGCGTAGTTGACAGAATCCTCCTCGGTGTTTCCAGCTTGCCGTCTTGTGGGGTTTTGTGCAGAGGCAGCCTGATCAGATGCAGACAGAAAACATCAGTGATTATCAAGCAGCAACTGAATCTCTTCATGAATGCTCTAAAATGGATGCTGTACAGGTTGTCTTTTAACTAATGGCCCCAGTATACTGAGATATAAGTGTACTGATAGACAGCTACTGACAGGACACACAGTGAGAGCAGGATATGGAAGAACAAGGAGGGAAAAGCAACAGCTTGAACAGTAAAAGACACATCTGCCTGTAGAGCCAGATTAATACTGATGATAGAAGATGGAAGGCAGTAGCTCTACATGGTCAATTTGAGGGGTTGAAGATATCCTTCCTAGATCCATGATGTCCTTCGGGATGTCTACCCTCATCAAATGCTGCTAGAGACTTTGATTATTGATGATGTTTTCCTGCACGTGGCATCTATTGCACTTCTGTCCGTCCTGGGAGAGGGATCCCTCACATGTGGCTCTCTCTGAGGTTTCTACATATTTTTACCCTGTTAAAAGGGTTTTTAGTAGTTTTTCCTTACTCTTGCTGAGGGTTAAGGACAGAGGATGCCACACCCTGTTAAAGCCCTATGAGATGAATTGTAATTTGTGAATATGGGCTATACAAATGAAATTTGATTGATTGATTGATTGATCCTGATAGATTATTTTATTCGTAATTTTTAAAAATGATGTGCACATGTTGTTGTCTTGTTTCAGATCCTTGCATCGTGTTTTCTCAAAATAAAACAAATAACAGATTCTGGGACATTGGATGCTTTGTAATATCACCATTAAAACATATTTGATAACATATTATTGAAATTATGACTTTAGAGCAGGGGTTTTCAAACAGGGGTCTGCGGCCCCCTGGTGGTCCGTGACGGCATTGCAGAGGGTCTGCGAAATTAACTTTGATATTTCAACACATTTCCAGATTACTCTTGAATATCATGAAAAATATCTAAAATAAGAGAAATATATCTAAAATAATATAAAGGTGATGAGGGGAACCTTGAAACCGGCTTGGGGCTAGAAACTGCAGGTAGTTTTCCCCTGTGCATGCGTGTTAAAGAGAGATGTACAAGAGCGGTTGACATAGGTAGAAAAACTCTCAGGAGGTGTTGGAGATGTAGTTTGTGTGATGGGAATTTTTGTTTTCCCAAAACGAAGGCCCAAAAGGGCAGCATTAATAATGACAATATGAAATAAAACAAAAGAGTGAAAAACAAATACTTTGTAATGAGAAAAATGAATTGGCATAATAGCCAAAACAATTAATTGCAATAACAGTCAACTTTACCACGTTCGCTGGTTGAGAAACAATTTCTTAGGAGAGTTATAACACTTACGTCTATCGAGTAGCAGTTCTCCCAACAGAATGAATAGACAAGCTTAAATCGGGCCTAAGCACGCCCCTACAGTTGGCACAAACCATGATTGTTATTGATCACCTTTACTTTAACGTTCTCTCAACATGTCAGCTACATGTCTGTACATTTAAGTCATGAACGTTATATATTGATGTACATATGGTTCTGAGATGCAGTACAACTACAAACTGCATTTTAATTCTGTTTTCAATTCGTAAGCACTGAAAATCAACCATTTTCGTGGTTTTTTACACCGATTTTTCTTGATTTGTTAAGTAGATATATTTAGATTTGCTTTAGAGTATTTAGAAGAATCAGTAGTTTTACAGCTGTAACAGGTTAGAAGTGATGAGGCAGAGGCTTAAATATCCTGAATCTTAGACCTGTAGTCTCCTTAATCACTGTTTCCTACGATTTCAATATACATAAAGCCAATTAGATATAAATGTTGAAGTTTCAACAACTGGTTGTTAAATAATTAAAAAATCTATTGTGCTACGACACGGTTCTGACAACAGGCCACCATGACTAGACACTTTGAATTAAACTCTTTTTTAATATAAATCTTCTTGAGTTTTACTAAAGTCTCTGTTTAAAGACTGTTTTAACTTATTGTTTTCTAGTTTAAAGTGTTGTCTCAACCCGGGACTCACCTGGGGCAGATTCAAAATGCTGTAAACAAGGTTGATGTCGGTCGGAGGCCTGTGGAATATAAAAGATATGTAAGAATAAACATATGCATACAGAGTGAATGACTATTATAAATAACAGGGCAGACTTTCATTGTGCTATTCATGTCGGAGGATATAGAACATAAATGGATCCTTTGACTATAGCATGAGCAGCAGCCCATGTCTGACTCTGTCCCACATGATGATCCTTGTCCTGGGTGGGGACAGTGTGTTGAGTGGGTGTGGTCTTACGTGCTGTCTGGAAGAGGCTGGTGTTCAGGGGCGTCTGGACGACTCAACTGCTCCGAAAAACCAGAAGGGGATTTGATGTTTGTTGTTCCTTGTTGAATAGATTTTTTCCTCCTGAGTCTGAAAACATAGAGGGACATGATGTGGTTACACATGCCAGACCATCTCTGAAATGTATTTATTTAATCAAATGCACTTCTTATTCATTCACCTTAAAACTATGACGATTAAAATGATAATCATCAGGACAAATAGAGCAGGAACGATGAACTTCAGGATGTGCAGAGAGTTTCCTGTGGCTAAAAGAGAGAGAGCATCATATCGAGCTTCACCTTTGGCTACCGAACTCAAATCATTTACTCCTTGATTCTTATTGTGTGTTTGTGCGAAGGATGTAGGAAATGGGATGTACTGATGGACAACCAGAAAACATGATCTGATATAAACCTCCCACATGTCTCCTGAACAATAAAACACACAGTTATCAGACCTTGAAATTCACTCACGTTCAAACAGATGGACGGGATCAGACAAACTTTGATCTACTTCATTTTGTGCGATGCAGTAGTAGACTCCTGACTGGTTTGAGTACACTGTGTGGTTTTGATGCTTTGACACAAGTTCATCCTGTTCCTCTCCCTGACTCTTCCTGTACCATGAGTAGTTGTGAACTGGGGGAAAGCTGTGACTGAAGCAGCTCAGCATCACGGAGCTCCTCCCGTCAAGCTCCTGCTTCTCTGCCGACTCCGTGATGTGTGTGTGTTTTGGAGAAACTAGACGGGAAATTCAGGAGAAAAGACAACGTCATTTTCTGAACATCATCAAAGATCAAACATGAAATACACAACAAGTGAAGTGTCATTATTGCTGCTCTTTAAAACCAGACTGAGAAGAATGTGAAACGTATTTTCATACCAGTTAATGGGCATTGAAACAATAAAAGATTAAACAGACTGGCTTTAGATTCTCCTGATGAAACTTTTCTCTCAGCAATTTCTCTTCCTAGCAAAGGGTTAACCCTAACAGCCACTGATTTTAGGTAAGTGTTCCATTTTTTTACTTATTTCTGATCAGGTTTGCTAAACCTTATTTTGAATGACATCACATTGTGGAGTAATGTTTTCTTCTTTTTGGAACCAGCACGTCTGATCAGTATTTACTTTATACACAGTAATGTAGAATATATCCTCCTTGTTTATCCATTCACCATCACAAGTGCATCATTCTACTCACATCTGACTTTAACCTCAGCTGGCTGTGACTTTCCACTTCCAATGTCATTGGTGGCTTCACAGCTGTACAGTCCACTGTCAGAGGGACTGGCTGAATTCACCCTGAAGGTCTGAGTCTGAGTCTGTTGGATGATTTCCTCTCTCCCATCAGTCGTCTTCCTCCAGGTGACAGAGCTCACTGGTGGGTTGGACTCAGCAGAACAGCTCAGTGTCAACGACACATTTTCATTCACATCAAAACCAGGATTGGCTTGAACTGTCACATGTTTGGGACTGTCTGCAGTAACCAAAGATATAGAAAACAGAGAACTGTCAGATTTAACCACTGCTCCTAATATAATGGTCTTTATAACATAGAATAACCTGCATAATATATGTTTTTATGTTTCATCAGGATGTAAATCAAGGTAAGTTTGGAGACAGTGGATTAGGGATCACAATAACATGCAAACCTGTGAAAATAGAACATTGCATGAAACCAAAATGTATACTATAAGAAACCGTATAATTACTGGGAGTCACAAGGCTTCATATCAACATAATTATACTTTACTCTGGTGGATGAATTACAGAGATTTAAGTAAAAGTAGAAATATCGCAGAGCAAAAATACTCCATTACAAGTGTAGGCTCTGAATTCATAATTAAAATAAGCAGCAGAGTAATTTAAAGCGAGAGCAGAGGCTGACATTTCACACACAAGCTGGAAGCAGATGATCAAAGTATTTGAATTACATAAAAATCACTGGAAACATCATAGTACTTACACAGTACTTTTATGCACACTGGTTGACTCTCATCCCCTCCACCAATGAGGTTTGAGGAGCTGCAGCTGTAACAAGCTTCATCTGCTCTTTGTATTGTTAAACTCAGCATTCGTCTGTTTGTGTTCTTCCACCAAGAGTCAGTTTGTTGATTTTTGCTGCGGGACCAGGAGTAAGTCGTCGGGGCAGGATTGGCATCGGTGTCACAGGTTAACGTGAGAGAACCACCAACTTTCACTTGGTTATCAGAAGAGCCAATGACAGAAATGCTCGTCTTCCTCGGCTTATCTGGAAAAAGGACCCAAGTGAAATGACCTTTATCTCAACCACAGGTGAATCTGAAGCAGAAGATTCTTTCAGGTTAATTCACAACCCAGATAGCACACGGATGTGGGCCACTTCAGGAAATGATCGATCACTTCTGGTCTTCAAGTGGCCCTGGACAAATCTGGACCAAGACACTTGCTATGTGACTGATGGTCCACTAAGAATGTAATATTGTGAATACTATGCAGAAGATTTTAGTTCAGAATTCAAACTAAATCTATACATGAAGACAAAGTTTGGGGACAAAGCTTTTGAAACAAGAGCCCTGAGATTTAAGTTCTTACGGTTATAAATTCCTGAGGTGCTGTTGTTTCAACTATCAGAAGTAAAAATTAATGAAAAAACTGGATCACTGAAAAAATACATGAGAAGATTTTTCTGCTGCATTGACAATTTTTTTTATGGAAGATTTTTTCTGATTTGTTTGTTTAAAACATAAAGCCGCAGCTGAAACACTCACATTTCACCACCAACTCCTGCTGCTTGCTGTCCTTTGAGCCCTCAGTGTTCTGGGCACGGCAGAAGTACCAGCCAGCGTCGGATGAAGTCACAGTAAACGTGTGGTAGAGGGAGTTGCTGGTTTGTGAATAAATATTATTTTCAGTGCTTTTTAAAGACTGAGGATTTGTGTTGATCTTCATCAAGGTGAGAGTTGACTGTGGGAAACTTTCAACAGTGCAGCTGATGGTGATGGTCTGACCTTCTGTGACCTCAGAACTCATAGACAGTTTAGGTTTAGTGGGCGGGTCTGTAGAGAGGAAGCAGAATCTTCTTTAAAGAAGGCACATTATGATTTTATTGTTTTTCTTCCCTCAGTGTCAACAACACATTTTCCTTCACATCAACACCAGGTGAATCTGAGACATTTTTAATTGTTATTAAATGTATCTTCATATTTTGATGTGTTGTTACTATATATGTTATATCGGAAGCACTTTGTAACGTTGTTTTTAGAAGAGCTATTTAAATAAATCAAGTTATGACAACAGGACACTTAAGTCATGTTGAATAGTAGAAGAAAGTCGAAAAATCGCAGTACAAAATACTCCATTACAAGTATAGGCCCTGATTTCATAATTTGAATAAGCAGCACAGTAGTTTATCAGCAGTATTCATTAAGTAGCAGAGTGGCACCACGTAACATTACTGGATCATTTTTATTGATAATTTATAGATTAAATGACTTTATATAGGGTCTGGTAGTTTATTCATATTTTCCAAGCTCTACAGAACTTAATCAAATAGACACATTTAGTTTAGGTCATTCATTTCTCAGGTGCTATTGTTTCAACTGTCAGACGTAATAGTTGATAGAAAAACACATGAGAAAAGCTACTTTTGCATAAACAGATTTTTTAAAGGAAGATTTGGTTTGATCTGTTTGGTTGAAAAAAAAAGCCTGTGGGAAACTTTCAGCAGTGCAGCTGACGGTGATGGTCTGACCTTCTGTGACCTCAGACCTCATAGACAGTATAGGTTCAGTGGGCGGGTCTGTAGAGAGGAAGCAGAATCTTCTTTAAAGAAGGCACTTTATTATTTTGTTGTTGTTCTTCCCTCTAGTCTGTGTTACATATGTTTCTTGTCAATGTAAAAGTTCTCTAGAGCAAAAGATCCAACAATCTGTGGTAAAGGGAGCTCCTCTCTTGAAGCTCCTTAACTCCTCTTCATCAGTTCAGCTGATATGAATTATTGTACAAAAGGACAAAGTTGGGGGACAAAGCTTTTGAAACAAGAGCCCTGAGGCTCTGAAACAGCCTGAACGAGGACATACAGCAGACTGAGTCAGGAGGTGAAAACAAACTTTTATCTTTCTTCATTCACTGATTTTACGTAGGTCTAGTTTTCTGTTCGTTTATTTATTCTTTTATGACAGATTTTTGTAGCCAAATTGATTGTGAAACTATGAAGAGTGAAGCTTTTTGTGACAAACTGCTCTAGAGTCATAACTGATCTTGAAGAGTTCAAACCATCGACTAAAAGTGAAGCCAAAGTGTCTAGATCGCCACCTGGTGCCTGTTTGCAGTATAAATCTCACCTCATGAATTTTTGTAAATGGGACATGAACCAAACTAAAAAGTCAAAATACACATCAACTAAAATGATCTCAAAGATGCATTCTGTCTTTTTATCAATGGTTTATGTTCAAATGTCCATTTTTCATGTACGTTAGGTTAATAATTATATTTCAACCCGGAGGAGCCTTGGTTGCTCGGGCAGGAAGGACACATTTGTGTACTGATTGTAATTTTATGTATATTCTGAAACATATTTCCATATTCAGATTTGTATTGTACATACATTTAACGGGACTTCCAGGGTCACTTGTAGAAACATCTGTCGGTGAAAACACAAGTGGAGAAGTCAGTTAATCTTTAATTATGCAAATGTTGGTAAAAACACAAAACATTGTTTTAAAGTGGAGAATAAAATCCTTACGTTTTATTAGGGCCAGAAAAACCAACCACGTGACTGTCTGAGCCTCCATCTCATGTGGGACGACAACTGGATTCCTGAAACAAATTAAAAATTAAAAGTGGATAAAAACATTTAAAGATCACATAACTTTCTGTATTTACTGTAAAACGTGTGATTATAAGTTATTTTTCAGCCTGTGTCAGAATTTCCTTCTTCCTCTTTTCATTTCTTTTACTGACAGTTAGAGTTGTCTTTGTTTTGTTCCTCATGTCAAAATGGTTGTGAACTTGTGGTTTGAAAACACAAAATTCACCTCACCTCTACGCAGAATTTGTCATTTATTAAAGGAAATTAAGTGTTTTTGTTAATCCCAGAGTTCAGTTTCTTTTTTCCTTTAATAACTAAAGTATTGTTTATTTTCCTTTTTCTTTTTTAATTTTATTTGACATTAGCTACTTGTCCAACTAACTTTTATTCAAAGAACCCAAAGAACACATATACAATATGTCGACTGGAAAAATAACAGTGTATTCATTACATTTACATTTTTTAACCTTTAGTCTGAAATATACTGTTTAAAAAGTCATATCTGGTTCTTTGGGTTCATCTCAGTCTTCAGGGAACTACGACATCTGAAACCGATGTTTGAGTTTTCATTTGGAAAAAAGTTTTTCAACTGACTGGAAGAAAAAGTGTTTTAAATTATTATAAATTTTATGAAAAAAAAATCATTTTGTTTGTAATCAGTGTATCTACTGTAAATACAACTTCTGAAACACTTTATTTTACTCTAGTAGATTAACATCATGAGGAGATAAATAACCATTGAAGCTTGTTCTTACCTCAGAGGACCCACTTGTATCAGTCTGTCACACACAGCCTCACTCCGAGAATGAGACTTTACAGAAAAAGGAAGTTTTCACACTTTGAAAGGGGATGCAAAGAAATGATCATCATCCCCTGTCATGCAAACCGGAAAAACAGCTTCTTGTAGGTGTTATGATTACAGTGATAGAGTTTGCAGCTTCTCACAGTATCTGCACTCAGATGCACTTCCTCACACTTCCTCTATTAGTTGTTGTTTGTAGTGAAGTCTTGTTGATAGGCACAGAGCAGTTTTCATTACTTCATATTTATTTTGAGAATTCCTGCTCACATAGTATTCACAGTGTCTCTATTTAAAACTTCATCTAACAATGTGAAAACGTATCAAAAGGGTTTGTGGAGAGTTTAATAAACATAAAAGTGCAGGTGAACAACACGTAAACAGGAAACATCTCACACAGAGAAAAGCATTTCACTCCCCGAGAGCTGCAGCCACGATCTTCTCGGCATCGGCCGCCATTTCATCAATGGAGCCGTTCAGAGATTGCAGCATGGCGGTGAAGGAGCAGCTGGCTTAACAGGCGTGTCTGGGCATGGCCATCTCCACCAGCTTTGACGACACCGTGGCCAAGTCCTGTTCTGCCGCCGCCAGCCGCCGCTTCACTTCCCCTTTGGTGACCTCCCCTGACAGCACACAGGTCCGCAGCCCTTTAAGTCTCGGGGGTTCCACGCCTCGCTGCCGGGCCAGTCGCTCGACTGATTTGTCATCCAGGCATAGAGATAACTGAGCTTTTGTCAGGATCCACACCGCTACTCACGAGTCCACCATAGAAGCCAGCGGGGGGGGGGCGGGAACGGCAGACATCCCAACAGATAGCGACGCAGAGGCCCATCGCGGAGCTTTGAAGGCCTCCTTTTTCTGGGTGACCAGGACTGAGGTGAGCGTCGGGAGAGCCAAGAGAAGGGCTTGGGCTCGGATCTCTGGAAGGTCTTTGCCCAAGTCGTCCAACAGACTGCCCTTCCACAACTTATGACCCTTCACCTGTCTTTAGTTGTTCAGGAGAGCATGACCCAGACAAACACCTTCATCTGAAGTAACTTAATCAGCTCCATGCAGGTCCGGACCTCGCTATTATTTAAAAATGTGGGTATGTGGGCGGTGGGTGAGTGAGTAGGAGGTGGAGTGGATCATCTTCTGGTAAATATACAAGGTAACGTAGTGTTAACGTCTCCTGCTCGACCTCCAGACCGGAGTCGGTGACTTACAGGGGAGATGTCTGTTCTCCTCCCGGGCTGAAGCCGCTTCTCACTTCAGGGTTCACACCCTTCACTTTCTGCAGCACTAGAGAAATAACAGAGAAGCTGTTGTATTTATTTTCCAACACACTGTAACTGACCTTGTCCATCTTTATTCTCTCTCTCTCTCTCTCTCTCTCTCTCTCTCTCTCTCTCTCTCTCTCTCTCTCTCTCTCTCTCTCTCTCTCTCTCTTGACCACTCACTCTCTTAAACACATTGAAGCTCTACTCTTACAACACAAGGCCAATCAGTGAATTGATGAACAGAATATACTCTGCACTGTTACAATGTAAATATGTGAGCTGGGTTGTTGTGTTTCTTCACTGAGACTCAAATGAAGAGATTTCTTCAGACACACTTTCCTTTGGGAAGGAACAAGAGGCTGAAGTCAAGCCCAAGAGAGAAAGACAGAAAGGTGGTGATGATGAGAGACAAGGACCAGTGTTCCCACTGTTCCCACTCAGGGCAGTATTAGTGTTATATAACTGTGCTGTTGAATACAAAGAAAGAAAGTTCATAATTTGTTCCAACATATTTCATTTTATTTTGAGGTGTGTGGGTTTGGATTAAGTTCACAACACTGGAAAGCACAAAAAAAACATTCAGCAGTGATTCTCAGCATTTCTTGTCTAACTGCATGTAATTTATGTATATATAGATTATATAAAAAGTAGAGCTGTGAAAAATAACGCGTTAACACGTTATGATTAAATTACAGGATTAATTTGTTTGTTTTTTTTAACGCATTTAACTCTTGCCAGAAGGACCTTCCAATTCCGCCGCCTCTGCACTAGTCGCCGCTCTAATGCAGTCAGACGGCAGCTGCCATTCAAACAAACAAACAACATGGATAATTCTAATGAACCTGAGGACCTTCTGGACGGGAAGATCGTGTTCCAAAAAAAACAAAGATCGAACATTCAGTAAAACCAAGGTGATATGCACACTCTGCGAGAAGACGTTATCGTTTCACCGTAACAATACCCGCCTAACCACCGCAACGTGAAGCATGTGTTGGTCGGCGAGGGGCGTTCAAGTGGAATGCGCCAAACCAGACTCACTCGCCGGACACATTGTGCAAAAGAAGCGGTCAGCTTTACTGTCAGAGAATTTGAACAAGTTAGTTTGCCTCACCAACTGGCTAAAGAACGAGTAGCTAAGAGGGCCTTTAGAGGCATTAGATTGTATCATGGTGTGGTTAATGGTTGTGTGACAAAAAATATAAAAAATGTCAACCATCCTATGGCTAAGAAGCTCAAATAATTTCTGTTTAATTTTTAAAAAAAAGTTTTATTCAACCACACAATGGCTAAGGAACCCGAATTCTGTTTAGGATGAAGATTATATTAATGTTCCATATGGAAAAGCAATGATAACTGCTGAAGAACTGCTGAGTTGCAGCACAAAAGAAAAGTTAAAAGTCATAAATCTTGTTTTCACAAAAATATTCCGAAAAAATCGGTAATGTGATTAATCATGATTAATCCATAGAAACCTGTGATTAATTTGATTAAAAAATTTAATCATTTCACAGCCCTAATAAAAAGTTATTAATACAGTCATTTTACACTCACATTATTTACATTTTAAGTTTCAAAATAAGGATTTTAACCGTTTATCCCTCACATTTAGCTATGTTCACTATTTTCTCCAGAACCTTTAATTAACAGTTTTAAATATTGATATATTATATTTTAGCTCAGTAATGTAACTTCTGTGCCTTCTTGCTAACTAGTTTTAAAATACTCCAAATGGCAACACGGTTTAACACATGAACGCTTCAGACTCTCTGTGATGACTTATTGTGAATATAAACTTCCTCAGGCCCGAGGTAGCTGTAAAAAGCAGGACGAGAACATCTCGGGTCAAATCCTGACGTTAGAGTAAAGACTCTCATCTTGGTGTGAGCTGCTGGAGTCTCTGTTGGTCGTCTGACGTCGGGGCGTCGCTGTGAATCTCACCTGTGGAAAGTTCAGCTCCACTTCACCTTCACTGGTGTGGTCGTCAAATAGATTTGAAGATGTTGGTGCACGTGCAGCTGCATCACTAACGTCATCATAGTCCTGCAGGTTCTCTGGTTCATTCTAGGATGAGAGTGAAGGTAGTTTAAAGTTTATTTGTGCTACAATTTCTGGATTAAATTCATCTAATAGCAAAATATACGGACTGATATAAAGAAATGAGAGGTCACGGTTCCTGACCTTTTTAACTCGTGTTGGCTTGGACACCTTCGCATACACAGGGTCTTCTTCCACCTTTCTTTGCTTCTTCCTTGAAAAACAAATATCAACATGACATGTGCTGATTAATAACGACTTTGTTGTTCTGGTATTGTAACACAAAGATTAAATTCTCACTTCAGATTATTCTTAAAGTTCAGAGGAGCGTAGTTGACAGAATCCTCCTCGGTGTTTCCAGCTTGCCGTCTTGTGTGGTTTCGTGCAGAGGCAGCCTGATCAGATGCAGACAGAAAACTTCAGTGATTATCAAGCAGCAACTGAATCTCTTCATTCATGCTCTAAAATGGATGCTGTACAGGTTGTCTTTTAACTATTGGTCCCAGTATACTGAGATATAAGTGTACTGATAGACAGCTACTGACAGGGCAAACAGTGAGGACAGCATATGGAAGAACAAGGAGGGAAAAGCAACAGCTTGAACAGTACAAGACACATCTGCCTGTAGAGCCAGATTAATACTGATGATAGAAGATGGAAGGCAGTAGCTCTACATGGTCAATTTGAGGGGTTGGAGATATCCTGATAGATTATTTTATTCGTAATTTTTAAAAATGATGTGCACATGTTGTTGTCTTGTTTCAGATCCTTGCATCGTGTGTTCTCAAAATAAAACAAATAACAGATTCTGGGACTTTGGATGCTTTATAATATCACCACTAAAACATATTTGATAAAATATTATTGAAATTATGACTTTAGAGCAGGGGTTTTCAACCAGGGGTCCGCGGCCCCCTGGTGGTCCGTGACGGCATTGCATAGGGTCTGCGAAATTAACTTTGATATTTCAACACATTTCCAGATTAC
Organism: Pleuronectes platessa; assembly: GCF_947347685.1. Lineage (NCBI taxonomy): Eukaryota > Metazoa > Chordata > Actinopteri > Pleuronectiformes > Pleuronectidae > Pleuronectes > Pleuronectes platessa. The sequence goes on from NC_070635.1 coordinate 4,191,671, forward strand.
TCTTGAATATCATGAAAAATATCTAAAATAAGAGAAATATATCTAAAATAATATAAAGGTGATGAGGGGAACCTTGAAACCGGCTTGGGGCTAGAAACTGCAGGTAGTTCTCCCCTGTGCATGCGTGTTAAATAGAGATGTACAAGAGCGGTTGACCTAGGTAGAAAAACTCTCAGGAGGTGTTGGAGATGTAGATTGTGTGATGGGAATTTTTGTTTTCCCAAAAAGAAGGCCCAAAAGGGCAGCATTAATAATGACAATATGAATAGACAAAAGAGTGAAAAACAAATACTTTGTAATGAGAAAAATGAATTGGCATAATAGCCAAAACAATTAATTGCAATAACAGTCAACTTTACCACGTTCGCTGGTTGAGAAACAATTTCTTAGGAGAGTTATAACACTTACGTCTATCGAGTAGCAGTTCTCCCAACAGAATGAATAGACAAGCTTAAATCGGGTCTAAGCACGCCCCTACAGTTGGCACAAACCATGATTGTTATTGATCACCGTTACTTTAACGTTCTCTCAACATGTCAGCTACATGTCTGTACATTTAAGTCATGAACGTTATATATTGATGTACATATGGTTCTGAGATGCAGTACAACTACAAACTGCTTTTTAATTATGTTTTCAATTCGTAAGCACTGAAAATCAACCATTTTCGTGGTTTTTTACACAGATTTTTCTTGATTTGTTAAGTAGATATATCTAGATTTGCTTTAGAGTATTTGGAAGAATCAGTAGTTTTACAGCTGTAAAAGGTTAGAAGTGATGAGGCAGAGGCTTAAATATCCTGAATCTTAGACTTGTACTCTCCTTTATCACTGTTTCCTATGATTTCAATATACATAAAGCCAATTAGATATAAATGTTGAAGTTTCAACAACTGGTTGTTAAATAATTGAAAAAATCTATTGTGCTACAACACGGTTCTGACAACAGGCCACCATGACTAGATACTTTGAATTAAACTCTTTTTAATATAAATCTTCTTGAGTTTTACTAAAGTCTCTGTTTAAAGACTGTTTTAACTTATTGTTTTCTAGTTCAAAGTGTTGTCTCAACCTGGGACTCACCTGGGGCAGATTCAAAATGCTGTAAACAAGGTTGATGTCGGTCGGAGGCCTGTGGAATATAAAAGATATGTAAGAATAAACATATGCATACAGAGTGAATGACTATTATAAATAACAGGGCAGACTTTCATTGTGCTATTAATGTCGGAGGATATAGAACATAAATGGATGCTTTGACTATAGCATGAGCAGCAGTCCATGTCTGACTCTGTCCCACATGATGATCCTTGTCCTGGGTGGGGACAGTGTGTTGAGTGGGTGTGGTCGTACGTGCTGTCTGGAAGAGGCTGGTGTTCAGGGGCGTCTGGACGACTCAACTGCTCCGAGAAACCAGAAGGGGATTTGGTGTTTGTTGTTCCTTGTTGAATAGATTTTTTCCTCCTGAGTCTGAAAACATAGAGGGACATGATGTGGTTACACATGCCAGACCATCTCTGAAATGTATTTATTTAATCAAATTAACTTCTTATTCATTCACCTTAAAACTATGACGATTAAAATGATAATCATCAGGACAAATAGAGCAGGGAGGACGAACTTCAGGATGTGCAGAGAGTTTCCTGTGGCTAAAAGAGAGAGAGCATCATATCGAGCTTCACCTTTGGCTACCGAAATCAAATCATTTACTCCTTGATTCTTATTGTGTGTTTGTGCGAAGGATGTAGGAAATGGGATGTACAGATGGACAACCAGAAAACATGATCTGATATAAACCTCCCACATGTCTCCTGAACAATAAAACACACAGTTATAAGACCTTGAAATTCACTCACGTTCAAACAGATGGACGGGATCAGACAAACTTTGATCTACTTCATTTTGAGCGATGCAGTAGTAGACTCCTGACTGGTTTGAGTACACTGTGTGGTTTTGATGCTCTGACATAAGTTCATCCTGTTCCTCTCCCTGACTCTTCCTGTACCATGAGTAGTGTTGGACTGGGGGAAAGCTGTGACTGAAGCAGCTCAGCATCACGGAGCTCCTCCCGTCAAGCTCCTGCTTCTCTGCCGACTCCGTGATGTGTGTGTGTTTTGAAACGTATTTTCGCACCAGTTAATGGGCATTGAAACAATAAAAGATAAAAAGGAACTGGCTTTAGATTCTCCTGATGAAACTTTCAATTTTTCTCTCAGCAATTTCTCTTCCTAGCAAAGGGTTAACCCTAACAGCCACTGATTTTAGGTAAGTGTTCCATTTTTTTTACTTATTTCTGATCAGATTTGCTAAACCTTATTTTGAATGACATCACATTGTGGAGTAATGTTTTCTTCTTTTTGGAACCAGCACGTCTGATCAGTATTTACTTTATACACAGTAATGTAGAATATATCCTCCTTGTTTATCCATTCACCATCACAAGTGCATCATTCTACTCACATCTGACTTTAACCTCAGCTGGCTGTGACTTTCCACTTCCAATGTCATTGGTGGCTTCACAGCTGTACAGTCCACTGTCAGAGGGACTGGCTGAATTCACCCTGAAGGTCTGAGTCTGAGTCTGTTGGATGATTTCCTCTCTCCCATCAGTCGTCTTCCTCCAGGTGACAGAGCTCACTGGTTTGTTGGACTCAGCAGAACAGGTCAGTGTCAACAACACATTTTCCTTCATATCAAAACCAGGATTGGCTTGAACTGTCACATGGTTGGGACTGTCTGCAGTAACCAAACATATAGAAAACAGAACTGTCAGATTTAACCACTTTCTAATATAATGGTCTTTATAACATAGAATAACCTGCATAATATATGTTTTTATGTTTCATCAGGATGTAAATCAAGGTAAGTTTGGAGACAGTGGATTAGGAATCACAATAACATGCAAACCTGTGAAAATAGAACATTGCATGAAACCAAAATGTATACTATAAGAAACCGTATAATTACTGGGAGTCACAAGGCTTCATATCAACATAATTATACTTTACTCTGGTGGATGAATTACAGAGATTTAAGTAAAAGTAGAAATATCGCAGAGCAAAAATACTCCATTACAAGTGTAGGCTCTGAATTCATAATTAAAATAAGCAGCACAGTAGTTTAAAGCGAGAGCAGAGGCTGACATTTCACACACAAGCTGGAAGCAGATGATCAAAGTATTTGAATTACATAAAAATGATCGGAAACATCATAGTACTTACACAGTACTTGTATGCACACTGGTTGACTCTCATCCCCTCTACCAATGAGGTTTGAGGAGCTGCATCTGTAACAAGCTTCATCTGCTCTTTGTATTGTTAAACTCAGCTCTCGTCTGTTTGTGTTCTTCCACCAAGAGTCAGTTTGTTGATTTTTGCTGCGGGACCAGGAGTAAGTCATCGGGGCAGGATTGGCATCGGTGTCACAGGTTAACGTGAGAGAACCACCAACTTTCACTTGGTTATCAGAAGAGCCACTGACAGAAATGCTCGTCTTCCTCGGCTTATCTGGAAAAAGGACCCAAGTGAAAAGACCTTTATATCAACAACAGGTGAATCTGAAGCAGAAGATTCTTTCAGGTTAATTCACAACCCAGATAGCACACGGATGTGGGCCACTTCAGGCAATGATCCATCACTTCTGGTCTTCTCCTGGCCCAGGACAAATCTGGACCAAGACACTTGCTATATGAGTGACGGTCCACTAAGAATGTAATATTGTGAATACTATGCAGAAGATTTTAGTTCAGAATTCAAACTAAATCTATACATGAAGACAAAGTTTGGGGACAAAGCTTTTGAAACAAGAGCCTTGAGATTTAAGTACTTTTGGTTATAAATTCCTGAGGTGCTGTTGTTTCAACTATCAGAAGTAAAAATTTATGAAAAAAATGGATCACAGAAGAAATACATGAGAAGATTTTTCTTCTGCATGGACAGTTTTTTTTATGGAAGATTTTGTCTGATTTGTTTGTTTAAAACATAAAGCCGCAGCTGAAACACTCACATTTCACCACCAACTTCTTCTTCTTACTGTCCTTTGAGCCCTCAGTGTTCTGGGCACGGCAGAAGTACAAGCCAGCGTCGGCTGAAGTCACTTTAAACGTGTGTGAGAGAGAGTTGATGGGTCGTGAATACAGATTTTCTTCAGGGATTATTTCAGCCTGATTATTTGTGTTGATCCTCATCAAGGTGAGAGTTGACTGTGGGAAACTTTCAGCAGTGCAGTTGATGGTGATGGTCTGATCTTCTGTGACCTCAGACCTCATAGACAGTTTAGGTTCAGTGGGCGGGTCTGTAGAGAGGAAGCAGAATCTTCTTTAAAGAAGGCACATTATGATTTTATTGTTTTTCTTCCCTCAGTGTCAACGACACATTTTCCTTCACATCAAGACCAGGTGAATCTGAGAAATTTTTAAATGTTATTAAATGTATCTTCATATTTTGATGTGTTGTTACTATATGTTATATCGGAAGCACTTTGGTAGTAACGTTGTTTTGAGAAATGCTATTTAAATAAATCAAGTTATGACAACAGGACACTTTTATCTTGGTTCATTCGCTGAATTAACGTTGGTCAAATTTGTATTCTTTTATGACAGATTTTTAATTTGTTTCTAAATTTATATTCATATTTTTCTGTATTTCATTTTTTTTTTATATTTGGGAAGCAGTTTGTAACGTTGTTTTGAGAAGTGCTATTTAAATAAATCATGTTATGACAACAGGCCACTTTAATCTTTTTGAAATAGACGTTTTCTTAGAGGAAATGTTGGATAAGTTTAATGAATTAATTAATTTACACCACAGTTAAAAGAACCCTGTTGTGTTTTTGACATTGTGGAGTAATGTTTTCTTCTTTTTAGAACCAGCACGTCTGATCAGTATTTACTTTATACACAGTAATGTAGAATATATCCTCCTTGTTTATCCATTCACCATCACAAGTGCATCATTCTACTCACATCTGACTTTAACCTCAGCTGGCTGTGACTTTCCACTTCCAATGTCATTGGTGGCTTCACAGCTGTACAGTCCACTGTCAGAGGGACTGGCTGAATTCACCCTGAAGGTCTGAGTCTGAGTCTGTTGGAGGATTTCCTCTCTCCCATCAGTCGTCTTCCTCCAGGTGACAGAGCTCACTGGTGGGTTGGACTCAGCAGAACAGCTCAGTGTCAACAACACATTTTCATTCACATCAAGACCAGGATTGGCTTGAACTGTCACATGTTTGGGACTGTCTACAGTAACCAAAGATATAGAAAACAGAGAACTGTCAGATTTAACCAATGTTCAGTATAATGGTCTTTATAATATAGAATGACCCTGTATAATATGTTTTTTTATTTCATCAGGGTCTAATTCATGGTAGATTTATAGGTAGTGAACTAATTTATCAAAGGGAGAACAAAAACATGCAAACCTATGAAAACAATACATTGCATTACACAATTACACCACAAATTATACTATAAGAACACATATAACTGCTTAAAGTTAGATGGCTTCAATTTAATAGAATTGTACTTTAGTCTGATGGAAGAATTACAGAGATTTCAGTACTTTAGGTCATTAATTTCTCAGTTGGTACTGTTTCAACGGTCAGAAGAAATAATTCATGAAAAAAAACTGGACCACAGAAAAAATACATGTGAACAATTTACTTTTGCAATGATAGTTTTTTTATAGGAACATTCTGGTTTGATTTGTTTGGATGAAAAAAAAGTAGCAGCTGAAGTAAGTCGTCGGGGCAGGATTGGCATCGGTGTCACATGTTAACATGAGAGAACCACCAACTTTCACTTGGTTATCAGAAGAGCCACTGACAGAAATGCTCGTCTTCCTCGGCTTATCTAGAAAAAGGACCCAAGTGAAATGACCTTTATCTCAACAACAGGTGAATCTGAAACAGAAGATTCTTTCAGGTTAATTCACAACCCAGATAGCACACGGATGTGGACCACTTCAGGAAATGATCCATCACTTCTGGTCTTCTCGTGGCCCAGGACAAATCTGGACCAAGACACTTGCTATGTGAGTGACGGCCCACTAAGAATGTAATATTGTGAATACTATGCAGAAGATTTTAGTTCAGAATTCAGATTAAAACAATACATGAAGACAAAGTTTGGGGACAAAGCTTTTGAAACAACAGCCCTGAGATTTAAGTACTTTCGGTTATAAATTCCTGAGGTGCTGTTGTTTCAACTATCAGAAGTAAAATGTATGAAAAAACTGGATCACTGAAAAAATACATGAGAAGATTTTTCTGCTGCATTGACAAATTTTTTTATGGAAGATTTTTTCTGATTTGTTTCTTTAAAACATAAAGCCGCTGCTGAAACACTCAGAATCTTCTTTAAAGAAGGAACATTATGATTTTATTGTTTTTCTTCCCTCAGTGTCAACAACACATTTTCCTTTACATCAAGACCAGGTGAATTACGAGACATTTTTAATTGTTATTAAATGTATCTTCATATTTTGATGTGTTGTTACTATATATGTTATATCGGAAGCACTTTGTAACGTTGTTTTTAGAAGAGCTATTTAAATAAATCAAGTTATGACAACAGGACACTTAAGTCATGTTGAATAGTAGAAGAAAGTCGAAAAATCGCAGTACAAAATACTCCATTACAAGTATAGGCCCTGATTTCATAATTTAAATAAGCAGCACAGTAGTTTATCAGGAGTATTCATTAAGTGGCAGAGTGGCACCACGTAACATTACTGGATCATTTTTATTGATAATTTATAGATTAAATGACTTTATATAGGGTCTGGTAGTTTATTCATATTGTCCAAGCTCTACAGAACTTAATCAAATAGACACATTTACTTTAGGTCATTCATTTCTCAGGTGCTATTGTTTCAACTGTCAGACGTAATAGTTGATAGAAAAACACATGAGAAAAGCTACTTTTGCATAAACAGATTTTTTAAAGGAAGATTTGGTTTGATCTGTTTGGTTGAAAAAAAAAGCCGCAGCTGAAACACTCACATTTCACCACCAACTTCTTCCACTTGCTGTACTTTGAGCCCTGAGTGTTTTGGGCACAGCAGACGTACCAGCCAGCGTCGGATGAAGTCACTTTAAACTCGTGGGAGAGAGAGTTGATGGGTCGTGAATTAAAATTATTTTCAGGGATTATTTCAGCCTGATTAGTTGTATTGATCCTCATCAAGGTGAGAGTTGACTGTGGGAAACTTTCAGCAGTGCAGCTGACGGTGATGGTCTGACCTTCTGTGACCTCAGACCTCATAGACAGTATAGGTTCAGTGGGCGGGTCTGTAGAGAGGAAGCAGAATCTTCTTTAAAGAATGGACATTATGATTTTATTGTTGTTCTTCCCTCTAGTCTGTGTTACATATGTTTCTTGTAAATGTAAAAGTTCTGCAGAGCAAAAGATCCAACAATCTGTGGTAAAGGGAGCTCCTCTCTTGAAGCTCCTTAACTCCTCTTCATCAGTCCAGCTGATATGAATTATTGTACAAAAGGACAAAGTTGGGGGACAAAGCTTTTGAAACAAGAGCCCTGAGGCTCTGAAACAGCCTGAACGAGGACATACAGCAGACTGAGTCAGGAGGTGAAAACAAACTTTTATCTTTCTTCATTCACTGATTTTACATAGGTCTAGTTTTCTGTTCGTTTATTTATTCTTTTATGACAGATTTTTGTAGCCAAATTGATTGTGAAACTATGTAGAGTGAAGCTTTTTGTGCCAAACTGCTCTAGAGTCATAACTGATCTTGAAGAGTTCAAACCATCGACTAAAAGTGAAGTCAAAGTGTCTAGATCGCCACCTGGTGCCTGATTGCAGTATAAATCTCACCTCATGAATTTTTGTAAATGGGACATGGACCAAACTAAAAAGTCAAAATACACATCAACTAAAATGATTTCAAAGATGCATTCTGTCGTTTTATCAATGGTTTATGTTCAAATGTCCATTTTTCATGTACGTTAGGTTAATAATTATATTTCCACCCGGAGGAGCCTTAGTTGCTCGGGCAGGAAGGACACATTTGTGTACTGATTGTAATTTTATGTATATTCTGAAACATATTTCCATATTCAGATTTGTATTGTACATACATTTAACGGGACTTCCAGGATCACTTGTAGAAACATCTGTCGGTGAAAACACAAGTGGAGAAGTCAGTTAATCTTTAATGCAAATGTTGGAAAAAAAACACCAACTTTATTTTCAAAATGGAAAAATAAAATCCTTACGTTTTATTAGGGCCAGAAAAACCAACCACGTGACTGTCTGAGCCTCCATCTCATGTGGGACTACAACTGGATTTCTGAAACAAATAAACAATTTAAAGTGGATAAAAACATCTTAAGATCACAGAACTTTCTCTATTTACTGTAAAACGTGTGATTATAAGTTATTTTTCAGCTTGTATCAGAATTTCCTTCTTCCTCTTTTCATTTCTTTTACTGACAGTTAGAGTTGTCTTTGTTTTGTTCCTCATGTCAAAATGGTTGTGAACTTGTGGTTTGAAAACACAAAATTCACCTCACCTCTATGCAGAATTAATCATTTATTCAAGGAAATTAAGTGTTTTTGTTAATCCCAGAGTTCAGTTTCTTTTTTACTTTAATAACTAAAGTATTGTTTATTTTCTGTTTTATTTTTTAATTTTATTTGAAATTAGCTACTTGTCTGACTAACCTTTATTCAAAGAACCCAAAGAACACATATACAATATTTCGACTGGAAAAATAACAGTGTATTCATTACATTTACATTTTTTAACCTTTAGTCTGAAATATACAGTTTAAAAGTCATATCTGGTTCTTTGGGTTCATTTCAGTCTTCAGGGAACTACGACGTCTGAAACCGATGTTTGAGTTTTCATTTGGAAAAAAGTTTTTCAACTGACTGGAAGAAAAAGTGTTTTAAATTATTATAAATTTTATGAAAAAAAAATCATTTTGTTTGTAATCAGTGTATCTACTGTAAATACAACTTCTGAAACAATTTATTTTACTCTAGTAGATTAACATCATGAGGAGATAAATAACCATAGAAGCTTGTTCTTACCTCAGAGGACCCACTTGTATCAGTCTGTCACACACAGCCTCACTCCGAGAATGAGACTTTACAGAAAAAGGAAGTTTTCACACTTTGAAAGGGGATGCAAAGAAATGATTATCATCCCCTGTCATGCAAACCAGAAAACAGCTTCTTGTAGGTGTTATGATGACAGTGATGGAGTTTGCAGCTTCTCACGGTATCTGCACTCAGATGCTCTTCCCCCCACTTCCTCTATTAGTTGTTGTTTGTAGTGAAGTCTTGTTGATAGGCACAGAGCAGTTTTCATTACTTCATATTTATTTTGAGAATTCCTGCTCACATAGTATTCACAGTGTCTCTATTTAAAACTTCATCTAACAATGTGAAAACGTCTCAAAAGGGTTTGTGGAGAGTTTAATAAACATAAAAGTGCAGGTGAACAACACGTAAACAGGAAACATCTCACACAGAGAAAAGCATTTCACTCCCGAGAGCTTCGTCCGCCATTTCATCAATGGTGCCGTTCAGAGCTTGCAGCATGGCGGTGAAGGAGCGGCTGGCATAACGGGCGTGTCTGGGCATGGCCATCTCCACCAGCTTTGATGACACCGTGGCCAAGTCCTGTTCTGCCGCCGCCATCAGCCGCCTCTTCACTTCCCCTTTGGTAACCTCCCCTGACAGCGCACGTCAGGATCCACACCGGTACTCACGAGTCCACCATAGAAGCCAGCGGGGGGGCGGGAACGGCAGACATCCCAACAGATAGCGACGCAGAGGCCCATACCAGAGCTTTGAAGGCCTCCTTTTTCTGGGTGACCAGGGCTGAGGTGAGCGTCGGGAGAGCCAAGAGAAGGGCTTGGGCTCGGATCTCTGGAAGGTCTTTGCCCAAGTCGTCCAACAGACTGCCCTTCCACAACTTATGACCCTTCACCTGTCTTTAGTTGTTCAGGAGAGCATGACCCAGACAAATACCTTCATCTGAAGTAACTTAATCAGCTCCATGCAGGTCCGGACCTCGGTATTATTTAAAAATGTGGGCGGTGGGTGAGTGAGTAGGAGGTGGAGTGGATCATCTTCTGGTAAATATACAAGGTAACGTAGTGTTAACGTCTCCTGCTCGACCTCCAGACCGGAGTCGGTGACGTACAGGGGAGATGTCTGTTCTCCTCCCGGGCTGAAGCCGCTTCTCACTTCAGGGTTCACACCCTTCACTTTCTGCAGCAGTAGAGAAATAACGGAGAAGCTGTTGTATTTATTTTCCAACACACTGTAACTGACCTTGTCCATCTTTATACTTTCTCTCTCTCTCTCTCTCTCTCTCTCTCTCTCTCTCTCTCTCTCTCTCTCTCTCTCTCTCTCTCTCTCTCTCTCTCTCTCTCTCTTCTCTCTCTTGACCACTCACTCTCTTAAACACATTGAAGCTCTACTCTTACAACACAAGGCCGATCAGTGAATTGATGGACAAAATCTACTCTGCACTGTTACAATGTAAATATGTGAGCTGGGTTGTTGTGTTTCTTCACTGAGACTCAAATGAAGAGATTTCTTCAGACACACTTTCCTTTGGGAAGGAACAAGAGGCTGAAGTCAAGCCCAAGAGAGAAAGACAGAAAGTTGGTGATGATGAGAGACAAGGACCAGTGTTCCCACTGTTCCCACTCAGGGCAGTATTAGTGTTATATAACTGTGCTGTTGAATACAAAGAAAGAAAGTTCATAATTTGTTCCAACATATTTCATTTTATTTTGAGCAACAGGATATTTACATTTCAGGTGTGTGGGTTTGGATTAAGTTCACAACACTGGAAAGCACAAAAAAAAACATTCAGCAGTTATTCTCAGCATTTCTTGTCTAACTGCATGTAATTTATGTATATATAGATTATATCAAAAGTTATTAATACAATCATTTTACACTCACATTATTTACATTTTAAGTTTCAAAATAAGGATTTTAACCTTTTATCCCTCACATTTAGCTATGTTCACTATTTTCTCCAGAACCTTTAATTAACAGTTTTAAATATTGATATATTATATTTTAGCTCAGTAATGTAACTTCTGTGCCTTCTTGCTAACTAGTTTTAAAATACTCCTAATGGCAACACGGTTTAACACATGAACTCTTCAGACTCTCTGTGATGACTTATTGTGAATATAAACTTCCTCAGGCCCGAGGTAGCTGTAAAAAGCAGGACGAGAACATCTCGGGTCAAATCCTGACGTTAGAGTAAAGACTCTCATCTTGGTGTGAGCTGCTGGAGTCTCTGTTGGTCGTCTGACGTCGGGGCGTCGCTGTGAATCTCACCTGTGGAAAGTTCAGCTCCACTTCACCTTCACTGGTGTGGTCGTCAAGTAGATTTGGAGATGTTGGTGCACGTGCAGCTGCATCACTAACGTCATCATAGTCCTGCAGGATCTCTGGTTCATTCTAGGATGAGAGTGAAGGTAGTTTAAAGTTTATTTGTGTGAAAATGTCTGGATTAAATTCACCTAATAGCAAAATATACGGACTGATATAAAGAAATGAGAGGTCACGGTTCCTGACCTTTTTAACTCGTGTTGGCTTGGACACCTTCGCATACACAGAGTCTTCTTCCACCTTTCTTTGCTTCTTCCTTGAAAAACAAATATCAACATGACATGTGCTGATTAATAACGACTTTGTTGGTCTGGTATTGTAACACAAAGATTAAATTCTCACTTCAGATTATTCTTAAAGTTCAGAGGAGCGTAGTTGACAGAATCCTCCTCGGTGTTTCCAGCTTGCCGTCTTGTGTGGTTTTGTGCAGAGGAAGCCTGAGCAGATGCAGACAGAAAACATCAGTGATTATCAAGCAGCAACTGAATCTCTTCATTCATGCTCTAAAATGGATGCTGTACAGGTTGTCTTTTAATTACTGGCCCCAGTATACTGAGATATAAGTGTACTGATAGACAGCTACTGACAGGGCAAACAGTGAGGGCAGGATACGGAAGAACAAGGAGGGAAAAGCAACAGCTTGAACAGTAAAAGACACATCTGCCTGTAGAGCCAGATTAATACTGATGATAGAAGATGGAAGGCAGCAGCTCTACATGGTCAATTTGAGGGGTTGAAGATATCATGATAGATTATTTTATTCGTAATTTTTAAAAATGATGTGCACATGTTGTTGTCTTGTTTCAGATCCTTGCATTGTGTGTTCTCAAAATAAAACAAATAACAGATTCTGGGACTTTGGATGCTTTGTAATATCACCAATAAAACATATTTGATAACGTATTATTGAAATTATGACTTTAGAGCAGGGGTTTTCAACCAGGGGTCCGCGGCCCCCTGGTGGTCCGTGACGGCATTGCAGGGGGTCTGCGAAATTAACTTTGATATTTCAACACATTTCCAGATTACTCTTGAATATCGTGAAAAATATCTAAAATAAGAGAAATATATCTAAAATAATATAAAGGTGATGAGGGGAACCTTGAAACCGGCTTAGGGCTAGAAACTGCAGGTAGTTTTCCCCTGTGCATGCGTGTTAAAGAGAGATGTACAAGAGCGGTTGACCTAGGTAGAAAAACTCTCAGGAGGTGTTGGAGATGTAGTTTGTGTGATGGGAATTTTTGTTTTCCCAAAAAGATGGCCCAAAAGGGCAGCATTAATAATGACAATATTAAATAAAACAAAAGAGTGAAAAACAAATACTTTGTAATGAGAAAAATGAATTGGCATAATAGCCAAAACAATTAATTGCAATAACAGTCAACTTTACCACGTTCGCTGGTTGAGAAACAATTTCTTAGCAGAGTTATAACACTTACGTCTATCGAGTAGCAGTTCTCCCAACAGAATGAATAGACCAGCTTATATCGGGCCTAAGCACGCCCTTACAGTTGGCACAAACCATGATTGTTATTGATCACCGTTACTTTAACGTTCTCTCAACATGTCAGCTACATGTCTGTACATTTAAGTCATGAACGTTATATATTGATGTACATATGGTTCTGAGATGCAGTACAACTACAAACTGCATTTTAATTATGTTTTCAATTCGTAAGCACTGAAAATCCAACATTTTTGTTGTTTTTTACAGAGATTTTTCTAGATTTGTTAACTAGATATATCTAGAGTTGCTTTAGAGTATTTGGAAGAATCAGTAGTTTTACAGCTGTAACAGGTTAGAAGTGATGAGGCAGAGGCTTAAATATCCTGAATCTTAGACCTGTAGTCTCCTTAATCACTGTTTCCTATGATTTCACAACCCAGTCTCATCAGAAAATGTTCAATGGTAACGTTGGTCCACTTGGACCGACGTTACCATCTCACAATCTGGCCTCTCAGATTGTGAGATGGTAACATTTAGTCCTCCCATTGTTTTGCATTGGCGTGTTCTCACGTCACGTGACTCTCAAGCTCCCGTCTGCGGAGAGGAAAACATGGCGGAGATTCCTTGTTTTTTCAGATAAAAATATAATTTTGTAACTTAGTTTGGGCATAAAAATACATTCTGACACCATTTCTAGCGAGAAATGTGGTCTTTGCTTCCACAGTCTTCAGCCAGTTCGTGCTTATGATAAATATTTTAATAGTTATCACGCATGTTTTTATCGTTGCTATGATGGTTGCCATGGCACCACGGGCGCAGCTTGGTGTTTAAATCACAGTCCCTGCGTAGTGTCCTTCAGTGATCGTGAATGTTATTCATGTTATATAATAGTAATATTTGAGGCTAGATTACATCTCTAATGAGAAGGATCATGCGAGTCTGTTTATACCGAGGCCGGCCCGAGTGCGCGAGCGGACCGAGTGCGCGAGCGGACATGACGTGTGGCTGTCGTAAAAACCCTATTTGTAAACAACCAGCCCTTTAACTCGGGGCTGCGTCATAAACACGGCGCGCTTGGAAGACCACGATGTCATCTTCCTTCTGTCAGGTAAGTAGTTTATTGTTTTTAAAGATCGTTACGATCTAGGTTTACAGTCCGAGTGCGGAGAGAGTCCGTCAATCCACACTATGGACGCTGTTCATCAGCTAATACGCCATTGTTAGCCACATGCTTCAGCCCACGGTAGCCTGTGCTACCTGGGAGGTGAATACATGGTTGTTGAAAGCAGTTCAAGACGCTTAGCTCATCATTGAGGGACGCTACAATATAAATATAAACATGAATTTGATTTATGAATGCTTTAGATTAATAAGGAGTGTATTTGTCTACCATTACTCCACAATATCAGGTCAATTTGGTTTAATGTATAGTATGCAATATGACAATAATGTTTCCATGTTATGGAGTTGCGATTCATTTTATAAAACAATTGCTATGTTCTGTTTTTTAATCAAGGAGGATCCAAGTGAAGCTACAGGAGTTTCATTAACGTCAACAACTTGGACCAAACAGTTTGTTTTGCTTGATGAAGAGCAGGAAGGGCAGCCTGGAGAGAAAGAGAAGCCGGGTTGAGCCCACTACCATCATCCACGTACCACGAGGAAGATGAGGGAGAGAAATGATCCTACCATTAAAGAGGTACTTTTAAGTTACATACCAGAAAAAACATTTTATATAATTTGCCAAATATACATTTTTATTAAATCCCCAAAGTACACTTGCTGAAATACAAGTTAATATCACACTGAAAGAATTTTGATCAATCATGCTTCCCTGCTGTGATTGTTTAACTAGGAAAACAACTTTTTCCACAGGAAGGCAAGTAAATTTAAGGAATACATGTGCAAAGTTTTCCTCTGTTATGTATAATGATGACCCCCATCAAACATAATGTTAGCAATATTTACACCTTTTAATTTATACTGTTTATTTCTGTCTACATGTGTGAATTTGCCTTCATTAGTTTCAGAAAAGAGCGATGATGTATCGGTCAGTGGGCGGCAGCACGAGACTCCGCAAACTAGTCTGTAAGCAAAGCAGACGAAGGCATCGAGGTTGCGGCCTGCCATCATTGTTATTTTGCTTAAGGGACTGAATATGTTTCATGTAGAAATATTAGCATTTCCCTTATATCTACCAAAACTGCTTGTTTCACAGACTGCAGTTTTGTTTTGATCCGATGTGGTGTGCAAATACAACCGTATCTGCAATGGGTTGTGGGGCATTAACATTTGTAACTCTAATTTTGTTTTGACAGACTGTGAAAAGAACGTTGAGAACATCACCACTCTACAGGAAGACACAGTCCAGTAATGGGTGTCAGAAGTTCAGTAGTGAACGACAGGTACTGTGGAAAAATATGTGTCATTGTTGTACAATGTCCTTTGACTCTGTTTAAACAAGGTTAACACAAAAAGGTTTGATTGTAAACTGATATCGGTATGAATTCATGTTATTCTCCTCGTCAAAAGAAACAAACAATCCAAATTACCTGCAGAAAGCCCTTGATGGACGCTTCAGCTGCATCGTCAGACTGGTGAGACAGCAAGATGCCAACTTTAATGCCAATTTATTTGTGTAACATTCTGTGACCAAATGTATAGATAACTTTTTGTAGATTGTAAAAATAGATAACCCATTTATTACAAAAAAACTACACTAGAATTATCGCACTGCGTTGTATGACTCCGCTAACCAGAGCAGTGTCCGTCTACATATTTCTACATATTTTCTCTCATATAAATGACACTGTATCTCTTGACAACTGAAACCATAAGATGAGGTCAGTGTGGCCTTGACCTTTTTACTTTAAGACAAATACAAAGTTAGACAATCCGAAAACATGCAGTTATGCCTCCGGCGACTCGCTATTGCAGAGGCATTAAAACCGTAGTGTAGTAGATTGGATTTTATTGGTGTTACATTGGACATCTTGTATGGGTACACCAAAAAATATATTTGGTTTCACATTCTAGATGGCAATAAGCAGAGTCATCAACTCAGGAAAAATATTTCTGTAGAAAAGAAAGCCTTGTATGTGTGTATGTATACATACACACAAACGCACAATTGAGACGTTTTTGTCTTTTATCATATATTCTCAGGCAGTACTGATGCATTTACTGAGACGGGACGTGAGGGCCTACTCTGCGTGCTCAGAGTTCAAGCCCAGCAGGCTGCAGCGGGCCTGACATATTCTGGAACAGCAGCACAGTCTTTGGATGACTCCTCTGAAGATGAAAACATGGCGAGGTACTTCTCCACTGATGAAGAACTGTGAGGGCTGTGATTAGCTACACTCTCTTGCTACAAGGCTACTCATGCTACTCCCTGGCAGCCTTAGGAAGGCATTAGCTTGCTGTGTGGTAGCTGTTAGCTTCAGCATTTTTAGTTTTTAGTGGCCTGTCTGACGTTTATGTTAAAAAAAAATCAGAGGGAACCATCTTCATAATTTAACACTATGGTTTGTTTGTGTCCTTCAGTTCTTCTCAAGAGAAGCAGTACAGGTGTGCCTCAGCTCCACGGTCCCTCCTGCAGCCTCCGCTCCTGATGCTAACCTCATGTCTCCATCACACCAAGCAGCAGACCTGGATTGACAGACCTTTCTCCAGAGCTGCCCCCTCCCTCTGAAACCCCCCTCTCCAAAACACTATTTGTGTAGTTTTTAAAGTATTTTTTGCATGAGAATTGTTGATCATATCATTTCCAGCAGATGCCTTAATATAATGTTTGTGCACAATAAATGACATTGATCATAACAGAATGGTATTTCCTTGCACTTCTACACCATGATATTGGCAGATAAGATGCTGATTACATTAAAGCAGTGAATGCTCTTCTTTAAGCAACATAAACAAACAATGATCCAATGAATCTGAAGTAGAATGGGCACATTACATTCTGTAGAGAATGCCTCAGTTATGGAAGTCAGAAAATAACTTTCTTTATCTGAGGTTCCAGTCATTTATAGTCACAGCAAAGCACACAGGTCTGGTTGTCTAAGTGGCGCCCATATCATATTGTTTAAGATGTGTAACATCAAGTTTGTGTTTCAGTGCAAAATTAGTCATTAGTCAAGAGTTCACCTTCTTCTTTACACTAAAATTAGGTGACCCAGATGTTTCACAATGCAATCTGATAAGGTCTTATGAGAAACATTCTTAACATTAAAGAAATCAACACAGAGGATAGCAATATCTGTTTGACTTTAATCCGTAGCTGATAATCAGCGGCCTGACTTATTCAAACACATTAATACTACAATGAATAAGGCAGGGGTTTTCCATCAGAAATCATTTCTGGGACATTAATTTAAAAGATCTCCAGTATAAGCAAATGTATTCTAAAATTGGTTTATATCCAAGTGTGAGGCTGTCCTGGCACATGGAAATAAGATATATATATATTGTTTGTATTAGCTTTCCCTCAGTTTAGTACTTGCACTTCTTGAAAAGCTCTATATAAATAAGATGTATTAATGTTTATACATTGCCCTCTAGTATATGTTTTCCTAAAAGTCACTGTAGATACAGAAACAACAGTATGGTTCAGGTGACAGTGAGTGGAATGTGAAGGTAATTCCAATGAGCTCAAGAGAAACATAACGTGACGATATAGTTGATTTCTGATAGAAGGCCCTGCCTCATTCATTGTAGTATTAATGTGTTTGAATAAGTCAGGCTGCCGATTACCAGCTACGGATTAAAGCATCTATTGCTAGCCTCTGTGTTGATTTCTTTAATGTTAAGAATGTTTCTCATAAGACCTTATCAGATGCATTGTGAAACATCTAGGTCACCTAATTTTAATGTAAACAAGAGGGTGAACTCTTGACTAATGACTAATTTTGCACTGAAACACAAACTTGATGTTACACATCTTAAACAATGATATGGGTGTCCCTAGACAACCAGAC
This sequence comes from Pleuronectes platessa, assembly GCF_947347685.1. Lineage (NCBI taxonomy): Eukaryota > Metazoa > Chordata > Actinopteri > Pleuronectiformes > Pleuronectidae > Pleuronectes > Pleuronectes platessa. Next base: position 4,209,482 of record NC_070635.1, read on the forward strand.
CTGTGTGCTTTGCTGTGACTATAAATGACTGGAACCTCAGATAAAGAAAGTTATTTTCTGACTTCCATAACTGAGGCATTCTCTACAGAATGTAATGTGCCCATTCTACTTCAGATTCATTGGATCATTGTTTGTTTATGTTGCTTAAAGAAGAGCATTCACTGCTTTAATGTAATCAGCATCTTATCTGCCAATATCATGGTGTAGAAGTGCAAGGAAATACCATTCTGTTATGATCAATGTCATTTATTGTGCACAAACATTATATTAAGGCATCTGCTGGAAATGATATGATCAACAATTCTCATGCAAAAAATACTTTAAAAACTACACAAATAGTGTTTTGGAGAGGGGGGTTTCAGAGGGAGGGGGCAGCTCTGGAGAAAGGTCTGTCAATCCAGGTCTGCTGCTTGGTGTGATGGAGACATGAGGTTAGCATCAGGAGCGGAGGCTGCAGGAGGGACCATGGAGCTGAGGCACACCTGTACTGCTTCTCTTGAGAAGAACTGAAGGACACAAACAAACCATAGTGTTAAATTATGAAGATGGTTCCCTCTGATTTTTTTTTTTAAACATAAACGTCAGACAGGCCACTAAAAATTAAAAATGCTGAAGCTAACAGCTACCACACAGCAAGCTAATGCCTTCCTAAGGCTGCCAGGGAGTAGCATGAGTAGCATTGTAGCAAGAGAGTGTAGCTAATCACAGCCCTCACAGTTCTTCATCAGTGGAGAAGTACCTCGCCATGTTTTCATCTTCAGAGGAGTCATCTAAAGACTGTGCTGCTGTTCCAGAATATGTCAGGCCCGCTGCAGCCTGCTGGGCTTGAACTCTGAGCACGCAGAGTAGGCCCTCACGTCCCGTCTCAGTAAATGCATCAGTACTGCCTGAGAATATATGATAAAAAACAAAACGTCTCAATAGTGCGTTTGTGTGTATGTATACATACACACATACAGGGCTTTCTTTTCTACAGAAATATTTTTCCTGAGTTGATGACTCTGCTTATTGCCATCTAGAATGTGAAACCAAATATATTTTTTGGTGTACCCATACAAGATGTCCAATGTAACACCAATAAAATCCAATCTACTACACTACGGTTTTAATGCCTCTGCAATAGCGAGTCGCCGGAGGCATAACTGCATGTTTTCGGATTGTCTAACTTTGTATTTGTCTTAAAGTAAAAAGGTCAAGGCCACACTGACCTCATCTTATGGTTTCAGTTGTCAAGAGATACAGTGTCATTTATATGAGAGAAAATATGTAGAAATATGTAGACGGACACTGCTCTGGTTAGCGGAGTCATACAACGCAGTGCGGTAATTCTAGTGTAGTTTTTTGTAATAAATGGGTTATCTATTTTTACAATCTACAAAAAGTTATCTACACATTTGGTCACAGAATGTTACACAAATAAATTGGCATTAAAGTTGGCATCTTGCTGTCTGGCCAGTCTGACGATGCAGCTGAAGCGTCCATCAAGGGCTTTCTGCAGGTAATTTGGATTGTTTGTTTCTTGTGAAGAGGAGAATAACATGAATTCATACCAATATCACTTTACAATCAAACCTTTTTGTGTTAACCTTGTGTAAACAGAGTCAAAGGACATTGTACAACAATGACACACATTTTTCCACAGTACCTGTCGTTCACTACTGAACTTCTGACACCCATTACTGGACTGTGTCTTCCTGTAGAGTGGTGATGTTCTCAACGTTCTTTTCACAGTCTGTCAAAACAAAATTAGAGTTACAAATGTTAATGCCCCACAACCCATTGCAGATACGGTTGTATTTGCACACCACATCGGATCAAAACAAAACTGCAGTCTGTGAAACAAGCAGTTTTGGTAGATATAAGGGAAATGCTAATATTTCTGCATGAAACATATTCAGTCCCTTAAGCAAAATAACAATGATGGCAGGCCGCAACCTCGATGCCTTCGTCTGCTTTGCTTACAGACTAGTTTGCGGAGTCTCGTGCTGCCGCCCACTGACCGATACATCATCGCTCTTTTCTGAAACTAATGAAGGCAAATTCACACATGTAGACAGAAATAAACAGTATAAATTAAAAGGTGTAAATATTGCTAACATTATGTTTGATGGGGGTCATCATTATACATAACAGAGGAAAACTTTGCACATGTATTCCTTAAATTTACTTGCCTTCCTGTGGAAAAAGTTGTTTTCCAAGTTAAACAATCACAGCAGGGAAGCATGATTGATCAAAATTCTTTCAGTGTGATATTAACTTGTATTTCAGCAAGCGTACTTTGGGGATTTAATAAAAATGTATATTTGGCAAATTATATAAAATGTTTTTTCTGGTATGTAACTTAAAAGTACCTCTTTAATGGTAGGATCATTTCTCTCCCTCATCTTCCTCATGGTACATGGATGATGGTAGTGGGCTCAACCCGGCTTCTCTTTCTCTCCAGGCTGCCCTTCCTGCTCTTCATCAAGCAAAACAAACTGTTTGGTCCAAGTTGTTGACGTTAAAGAAACTCCTGTAGCTTCACTTGGATCCTCCTTGATTAAAAAACAGAACATAGCAATTGTTTTATAAAATGAATCGCAACTCCATAACATGGAAACATTATTGTCATATTGCATACTATACATTAAACCAAATTGACCTGATATTGTGGAGTAATGGTAGACAAATACACTCCTTATTAATCTAAAGCATTCATAAATCAAATTCATGTTTATATTTATATTGTAGCGTCCCTCAATGATGAGCTAAGCGTCTTGAACTGCTTTCAACAACCATGTATTCACCTCCCAGGTAGCACAGGCTACCGTGGGCTGAAGCATGTGGCTAACAATGGCGTATTAGCTGATGAACAGCGTCCATAGTGTGGATTGACGGACTCTCTCCGCACTCGGACTGTAAACCTAGATCGTAACGATCTTTAAAAACAATAAACTACTTACCTGACAGAAGGAAGATGACATCGTGGTCTTCCAAGCGCGCCGTGTTTATGACGCAGCCCCGAGTTAAAGGGCTGGTTGTTTACAAATTGGGTTTTTACGACAGCCACACGTCATGTCCGCTCGCGCACTCGGTCCGCTCGCGCACTCGGGCCGGCCTCGGTATAAACAGACTCGCATGATCCTTCTCATTAGAGATGTAATCTAGCCTCAAATATTACTATTATATAACATGAATAACATTCACGATCACTGAAGGACACCACGCAGGGACTGTGATTTAAACACCAAGCTGCGCCCGTGGTGCCATGGCAACCATCATAGCAACGATAAAAACATGCGTGATAACTATTAAAATATTTATCATAAGCACGAACTGGCTGAAGACTGTGGAAGCAAAGACCACATTTCTCGCTAGAAATGGTGTCAGAATGTATTTTTATGCCCAAACTAAGTTACAAAATTATATTTTTATCTGAAAAAACAAGGAATCTCCGCCATGTTTTCCTCTCCGCAGACGGGAGCTTGAGAGTCACGTGACGTGAGAACACGCCAATGCAAAACAATGGGAGGACTAAATGTTACCATCTCACAATCTGAGAGGCCAGATTGTGAGATGGTAACGTCGGTCCAAGTGGACCAACGTTGCCATTGAACATTTTCTGATGAGACTGGGTTGGATTTCAATATACATAAAGCCAATTAGATATAAATGTTGAAGTTTCAACAACTGGTTGTTAAATAATTAAAAAATCTATTGTGCTACGACACGGTTCTGACAACAGGCCACCATGACTAGACACTTTGAATTAAACTCTTTTTAATATAAATCTTCTTGAGTTTTACTAAAGTCTCTGTTTAAAGACTGTTTTAACTTATTGTTTTCTAGTTCAAAGTGTTGTCTCAACCCGGGACTCACCTGGGGCAGATTCAAAATGCTGTAAACAAGGTTGATGTCGGTCGGAGGCCTGTGGAATATAAAAGATATGTAAGAATAAACATATGCATACAGAGTGAATGACTTTTATAAATAACAGGGCAGACTTTCATTGTGCTATTCATGTCGGAGGATATAGAAAATAAATGGATGCTTTGACTATAGCATGAGCAGCAGCCCATGTCTGACTCTGTCCAACATGATGATCCTTGTCCTGGGTGGGGACAGTGTGTTGAGTGGGTGTGGTCGTACGTGCTGTCTGGAAGAGGCTGGTGTTCAGGGGCGTCTGGACGACTCAACTGCTCCGAAAAACCAGAAGGGGATTTGGTGTTTGTTGTTCCTTGTTGAATAGATTTTTTCCTCCTGAGTCTGAAAACATAGAGGGACATGATGTGGTTACACATGCCGGACCATCTCTGAAATGTATTTATTTAATCAAATGCACTTCTTATTCATTCACCTTAAAACTATGACGATTAAAAAGATAATCATCAGGACAAATAGAGCAGGGAGGACGAACTTCAGGATGTGCAGAGAGTTTCCTATGGTTTAAAAAGAGAGAGAGCATCATATCGAGCTTCACCTTTGGCTACCGAAATCAAATCATTTACTCCTTGATTCTTATTGTGTGTTTGTGCGAAGGATGTAGGAAATGGGATGTACAGATGGACAACCAGAAAACATGATCTGATATAAACCTCCCACATGTCTCCTGAGCAATAAAGCACACAGTTAATAGGCCTTGAAATTCACTCACGTTCAAACAGATGGACGGGATCAGACAAACTTTGATCTACTTCATTTTCTGCGACGCAGTAGTAGACTCCTGACTGGTTTGAGTACACTGTGTGGTTTTGATGCTCGGACACAAGTTCATCCTGTTCCTCTCCCTGACTCTTCCTGTACCATGAGTAGTGTTGGACTGGGGGAAAGCTGTGACTGAAGCAGCTCAGCATCACGGAGCTCCTCCCGTCAAGCTCCTGCTTCTCTGCCGACTCCGTGATGTGTGTATGATTTGAAACGTATTTTCACACCAGTTAATGGGCATTGAAACAATAAAAGATAAAACAGACTGGCTTTAGATTCTCCTGATGAAACTTTCAATTTTTCTCTCAGCAATTTCTCTTCCTAGCAAAGGGTTAACCCTAACAGCCACTGATTTTAGGTAAGTGTTCCATTTTTTTACTTATTTCTGATCAGGTTTGCTAAACCTTATTTTGAATGACATCATATTGTGGAGTAATGTTTTCTTCTTTTTGGAACCAGCACGTCTGATCAGTATTTACTTTATACACAGTAATGTAGAATATATCCTCCTTGTTTATCCATTCACCATCACAAGTGCATTAGTCCACGTGATCCGCGATGGAAGGAAACCTTCAACAGTGCACTTCAGAGTCAGAGTCACGCTCTCACTAACACATTTTGGGTTATTCTGACTTCCTTCACATCTACGATAGATAAACACACGTTGCACAGTTATATAATGTGGTTAAGAACAAAGTTTCTTGTTGTAAAATTCAGCCCCTCAGAAATGAAGTAGTTTCTACTCACAGCTCACACTCAGAGTCGCCGTCTCCTCTGTGCTCACGTGTCCTTGGAAGAGGACCGTGCAGGTGATGCTGGTTCCGTGATGTTCAGCTGAAGGGGAGAAGGACAGAGTCGAGCTGCTTCTCTTAGCGAACTCAGTCACATTCTCAGTTTTGAAGGCCGTGATGTTTCCTGTGAGGTCAGCGTCGCTCTCTCCTCTTCCTCGCCACCTCCAGGTGAATGTAGGTTCAGATCCAGAGCAGAGACCAGGAGCAGTGCAGGTCAGTGTGGTCAGCTGTCCTTCAGTCAGAGGTGGAATCATCACTGTGGGCCTCTGACTCAGACCTGATGGGAGACCAGTTCATGAATGGAGTCAGATCAGAACGTCATCATTCACTTCATTCACATTTTTTTAAATGGGGCAACGATAGGAATCTGCATCAGCTAAACAACGTCCAAAATTACTTTATGTCCCACCCATAGACTGTGAATAAAGATGGACGACATGAAAGCTCCACTAAAGTGAAGCCAAATTCCCTTGATCACTCTCTGGTGGTTGCCACCTCCATGTTAGTAAATGGGACATGGATCAAAAACTCAAACTTCACCTTAAATTAACTTTTCACAAGAACTGTTTCCGTCACTTCCAGGAGATCATATCACACTGATGTTTGTTAAATTGCAAATTCTTCAGAAAGTTTGTTTCTAATACGTTTTTTGGTGTTAGCCTCTGTAACGGGATGAAACATCTTAACTGGTCTTACAATCGGTTGAGGCCATGTACTGACTGGACTTTGACACCACTCTACATCACAACATCTCTACTGTGCAAACTTTGATACCAAAAGTGTAACGTGGCCAGGGGCGCCGCTAGGGATTTTGGGCCCCATGAAAAGAATCTTTACAGGGCCCCCAACACAGCGGCAAAATTTTTTGATGCTATTTTACATACAATTATGCATTTTAATGGTATTTTTGACTATCATTACCATATTTGTGAAAGAAGAACAGCATGACAGTTGACATCAGGGCCGGGTCTAGACAGGCATGTATGAGGGGGCAGCCACAAATCTTGAGGGGGCATTGTGCCTAACCCTAACCCTAACCCTATTTAGTTTGAGGGGGCACAACATTTATTTGAGGGGGCCAGGCCCCCTCTTGCCCCTGCCTAGACCCGGCCCTGGTTGACATGTACAGTAGGGGAAGAACTGAGCACTCTGAATACAATGGAATTCATTTTGAGTCATTTATTTGCTGCACCACTGATTCTTAAATTGGAAATAAACTCTTCCATGAAAAAATAGCAATTATAATCAGTGAAGAGAAAAAAATCTCAGCAAAAACAAAAAGCCATCAGAATACAAAATGGCCATATATGATTTCTCATCATTTAAGTAGAACTTAATATATGAAAGAATGGCAAATATATATATAATATAACGTTGCCGACTGAGTCAAGCTTCCTTTTGCAACCTTTCAATCACTGGTCCTTGCTCAACTCTTCTCACCAAAAGCCCAACGCCGAGCCTTCTCATGTGCAAAATCACTTATCAGGTCTTTGAAGTCCAGCTTTCTAGCCAACTGACTCTCAATTGACAGCATGGCAAGACTGCAAAGTCTTTCCTGAGACATTGTGGACCTCAAATAGTTTTTTATCATTTTTAGTTTACTGAACGCTCTCTCACCACCAGCAACAGTAACTGGCAGGGTGCAAAATATGCGCAAGGCGATGCACACTTCTCCAAAGATGCTTTGCAGCTGCAGCTTACAAATTGCATTCAGGAGTTCAAGAGGGGACAGGTTAAGGGGGAAGTTGGCTGCATATACACTGTTTAGGTGTCTTACTTGATTTTCAAAATCAGGAGTAAGATCACTAGAATACTTTGTGATCAGTGGTTGGCACACAGAAGAGATTTTGCCCTCACTAATCTGCCCAACTTTCAGAACAGCAGAAAACTCGTTGACAATATGTGCAATGCCCCGGAACCTAGTGTCCAAGTCACTGATGATACTGTCCATGGCTGTATAAAACACAGTGTTCCGAAACACTGTTTCTGAACTCTCCTGAGTTGTCTCCTCTTCAGCGGTTTCATCATGGAATCTCCGCCTTTTCTTCTGGCGGCTGGACTCCTTGCTTAACTGAGGTGTAACATTAATTTCCCCAGCTCAATCAACTTTGCCTAAGCTAGGAGAGTGTCCCATGCATCTCTTAGAGACTGCATCTCTTCTGTCAAGTCTCTGATATTGGCTGCTTCTATGTCAAGTGATATTTTTCCTGACTGGAGAATAACATTCCTGTTGTCAATACTTGCAGTACCTTCAGCCAGACAGTGAGAAGAACAACAGCATCAAATGACATGAAGTATTTTCTCAAACCATTAGCTTCTGATCTTGGTTCACTGGTGAGACTGCATGTCATAACTATGCTATCAAGGGATTTGAGGACAGAAGGTAGGTGCTTTGCCACAGGGTTAACAGCCTCAATCCTTGCACTCCAGCGGGTATCAGATAGGCGATGCAATGAGCAACCTGTTTGCTCTTTATAGATGGCCCAACGCTCTGGGTTGCCACTTACAAATGTGTACAGGAGATTTATGCAGCCGAAAAATGTGGATACCTCTGGGCTTGACTGTGCAGCGTGCACACCAACAAGATTTAATGTGTGGGAGGCACATGGTGAATAAGTAGCCAGCTTGTTTTTCTTCAGTATTTGAGCTTGGACTCCTTTTATTTTCCCTGACATGTTAGCCCCGTTGTCATAGCCCTGCCCTCTGCAATCACCGATGTCTATCCCATGGTCACGAAGAACTGCATCAATCATCTCTGCGATCTCACTCCCCGTCTTTTTGAGAAAATCCCTGAATTCAAGGAACCTCTCCGTAATTTCCCACTCATCTTTTTCTTTGTCATATTTAACATACCGTAGTAGCACCACATTTTGCTCCGTATGGGAAATGTCTGGTGTGGCATCACAGATGACAGCATAATATATGGCATCCTCCCGTTCCTGCAGAATTCTTTTCAGAACTCGTCGTCCACATAAGTTGATAAACTCATTCTGACTGTCAGAGCTAAGATAATGTGTTAGCCTGGTTCCTTTTCCTTCTTTTTGTTTTTGTTTGTTGTCCCTGATTTTTTGAAAGTGCTCTTTCAGCAGAGGATCACAATGTGACAAGAGCTCCAGTGTGCCTAGGAAATTGCCATTATGAATGTCATCTAGGTCTTTGGTTTTGCCCCTGAAAGGCAGGTTTCTTGAGGCCAAGTGTAGGGTTACGTCTAAGAGTCTCTCCAAGATGGCTCTATTTTTCTCTATTTCTGTTTGCAACTCCTTATTTAACAGAGAATCCACACCTCTATCTTTCATTACAGATCCTTGCAGATTTTTCCATCTTAAGTAGCAATCTCTATGTGCCTCACTCCTCTCATGGACTGGGAATTTATTGTACATTCGACGCCACTTCACATCACACATTTTATACCCATTTTGACTGGTCAGTGCACTAGTGGAAGGCTTTTTCTGTACATGGGAGAAAAGCACACATGGTATGCAATAAAGTGAATTATTACTTTGACTAAAAGTCAGCCCTTCCTACCTTCATCTTTGTATTGTTTTGAGACTGTAGTCAAATGTATTATATTTTGTATTATATTATGTATTATTATTATTATTATTATTATTATTATTATTTCAACACACACAGCTGCTCACCTCCTTCCTCATGTGGGGGCACTGGGGCTGATTCAGGGGCAGGGGGAGTTGGGGGCTGACAGACAGCTGCTGCAGCTTCAGGTGCACTTGACTCTGTTCAGAATGAGGCATCATTTTGACAGAGGGGAGATCAACTATTATTGAATAAGAACAGCTTGATAAATGTTTGACTGGATTGATTATTTAACTAATATAGCAGTAAAATGTAAAAATCCAGAGTTTTCTTGAGCTAACATGGTGAGAAAAGTGAGCTAGCTTATAGACCACAGACAGGGACAAAGTTAATATCCATAACTTTCCACCACAACAAACCCACCTTTTTTTTGGAAATACTGGGTGACATATTGTCGACCCTTCAACTCCTTCTCCTCTCTTAATTTATTTTCCTTTCTTTTTTGGCTGCCTGATTTTTGAGGCATACTGCTGTCTCCTCCGCTTTGCCCGCTGTGGCGCTGTCTGTGACAAATCGCCAGTGCTACCGGCTGCAGCTGATCCAGTCGGACTGAACCATTTTACGTAAATAGAGGGGGGGAAGGGGGGGCCCTGCAGGGGTTGATGCTTCCAAAACAAATAAAGGAATTGTTACCAGGACATGGAAAATAAAACATGTGTGATTATATGTTAGTTAATAACTTAGTGTCATTATTTTTTCTGTATTATAATTTCATCATCATTAGGGGCCTCTCTGGGCCCCCCTCCATCATGGGCCCCTAGAATCCGTCTCCTTTACCCCCCCTTTTCGGCGCCCCTGATTGTGGCAACAAGTTATTTGAAAGTAATTGTTAGTTAGGCCCTTCATAGGCCTCCTTTGTAGGTCTCTCTGACTCTTGCATTATCTGATTAACATCTCCACAGACACACGCATAGTCTCCACCTAATTAAACCTACCCCCATAAAGCAACCTCAGAAGAAGGGGGGGGGGGCTCTTATCTTAGGGACCATCTTTAAAGCATGCTAATTTACATTCACACACACACACTCACACACCTCCTTGTTAGTTAGTTTGATTGTTTAGTAATTTGTGTTTTTATACTTTATTATGTTCATAATAAATGTTCTTCTTTCACAAATGTTCTGTCATTAATATTGCATAAGTGAATCTTGCCAACTGTTACACTGTTAAGAACTCCATAAACCTTCATTGTTCATTATATAATCTTTAATGGTAAAATATTGAGATTTCTAATTGAACTAGATCTAAATGAGACTGATCTTAATCAATAAATTGGCTATCTTTTCCCTTCTATGAAGGGTGGTGCCACGCGAGAACTTTAACCAATTAAAGTTATGATTTAATATTAATATTTTAAATATTAATGTTTTACATTTTATTTTGATAACCAAATTTATTGAGTGCCTAAAGGCACACCATTCTATGGTAACACTTTTTACGTACTATTGCACAACATAAATGGATCCCCGTGTGAGGCGGAACGCTGCACCTAATTAACATAAATGGTGTAGCCCTGTGAAGCAGAGTACAGTTGGCAAAAACTTCATGACTATGCAATATTAATGTGTTTTTCATTTTTGGCAAAAGCCAGAAATAGGTGAATTTGGAATTTTCAGTCAAGCCAGAGGCTTGAATTCAATTCCACTAGTCTGCTACCGGAGTAGACATTCAACCGTATTTACAAACAAGTGCATTGTGGTGAAATTTAATTTACTCATAAATTAAATATTTATTAATAATTAATTATTAAGAACTACCACTTTAAGTCCCATAGTGTTACCCTAAAAGATTGCTATTGTTGCTAATAATTCTAGTTGAACGTTCTTTGTTGAAATTTTAAGAATTTCTTTTAACATTTGAATATCACATATTCAATGTTAACTGGTCAAGCTGCGAAATTGCCTGTAACTGTTAAATGCTTTTGAATTAAGACATAGCGTGCCCCCGGCCCTATGTAACAGAGCTTGTACCTGGCTGTTACTGCCTAGCATATCAGCCCAAGTTGGATAAGAGAACGTGAGAAAGAGCCACAGCGTGCTTACAGCCCTGTGAATTTATAGAACCCTTAACTGTTACTGCCCTGCATATCAGTTATTGTGATTCAAAGTTTGGTGAATTGTTTTACTCACCATAGTTTTGGTTAGGCTAGTGTACGATAAAATCCACACTACAAGGTGTCTGCCATCGCAACACCAAAGCCAACCACACTGTTGTTGATTTATAAACTTAAATCTAATCCTTACATTTCAGATCCAACAATGGAGAATCCCTGTGTAGAACAATTTGTTTCTTCCCTAGCACCAAGCCTGACCCCTGGCTATCCTGAATTCATCAACAAGTTGAACTTCAATGAGTGTAATAAAGAAATAGATTCTTTACTTAATGACAGGTGTGATGCACAAACAGCATCAAAGGGTCCATTGTTGAGATGTATGATTCTTAATTTCCACAGGCAAATCAACCTTGCCTGTCAGAGCACAGCAGCCATGGAACAGGAGGTAAATGCCCTTAGAGCACAAAATGCTTTTCTCCTCCAGGAGGTTCAGACTGCTAGTAAGAAAACTCTGCACTATTTGGAAGACCTGCACTCAGCCGAGTCAGATCTGTTTTCACACAAGGAGGAATTGTTAAAACTTAGATTAGAAGGCGCGGCCTCACATCAGTTTTTGAACCAATGTGATTCTGGTTACTCCGATTCATACTCCTCTGATAGTGTACGGTTAACTCCCTCTTCACTCCCAAGATGGGACAGAATCCCATCCGACCCGAAGTCTTTGGGAATGAAGTCACTTTCTGATCCTCCTCTGACAGGAAGAGGTAACAGCTTCCTAACCGCCCATCTTTCTGACTCTGAGACTGACATTGATGACACATGTAGTTTATCTTCAAGAACACATTGTGCCTCATACACTTCTCATCCACTGCTGCATGACACATTGCTCCGTGCACAACTCTCGAAAGGGGGGACTTCAACATTCAAAAATGTTTTAGCACCTCCCCCTCAACCAGAGAGACCTGTAGCAGGTGATGCACGCAGCCGGACCTCACAGTGTCCGCGCTTCAAGTTGCTGGAGTTTCTAGCTAAAGATATTGAACAATTTGATCCAGACAACTGTGATCACAACATTGATAATTACTTTAGAGAACTAGATCTCAGCTTAAGTGATGTGGCAAATACAACAGAAAGAGAGAAGGTTAGACTTGTGTTAAAAACCAGCTCTACAGCTGTTCACAAGTTAATTCGGTCACTTCCTTCCAGTGTCACCAGTAACTACACAGAGCTCCGTCAAGCAGTAGTCGAGGAATTCTCTTCTACTGCTGATGAGATAACAGCCATTGTTACAGCATCCGAAATTAAACATTCACGTCGCGAAAATCCCAAGGATTATTTCAAACGTTTAAGACATGTTTATTTTCAAGGAAAGAACGAACCAGGCCTAGAAGAAAATCCCACCTTCAAGGCCATGTTCTTACGCAATTTACATCCATGTATACGCACACATGTTGTACTGATGACACAGGAAGGAAAACCTTCAATGCAGCAGATCAGGAAGATGTCACAGGTGGCTTGGGAAACTGTTATCACTCTCAAGGCTACAGTTGGTGCAACCGAGCCTGTCAGAACTAACACCAAGGTGTCAAATTTATCCACAGCCTCAAAAAGGCCCCCTCACAACAAAACGAGGGGGGGTGACAGCAGGCAGCATGGGGACACAGAGCGTATCCGCCATGTTCACCAACTGCCCAGAGATAGGCATTCCCACAGTAGAAGCTGCAGGAAGCCGTACTCTGACATTCTGGCCCAAACAGACAACCACTACTCAGAAGATGACGACAGCATCTCTGAGTACAGTTCAAAATATGGTTATGACCGAGCACACAGTGACAGCGCCTCTGAACGCAACTTAGAGCCTGGCCCCGCAGCGCGTTACAGCCCTGAGCCGAGACACAGGCGATCAAGAGCTCGCTCCTCACGGCCATAACCAACACACAGTTAAATCCTGTACAGACAGTCAGTATTAAGTTTCATGCAGTTAAATAGGAAAACTGTTTTTGTTAGCAACATCAGCAAACTCAAAAACCTCAATTCTGATTAAACTTATATACCACTGCCAACTTTGTAAATATATTTGGATCGAACACCTTTCATATCATAATACAAGTCCATACCACACAGGTTAGGACATTAGCATATTATTACAGAAACAATGATACAGTCATTTGAATTTTGAGATTTTGAAAATTATGACATCCACCGCAGGAAACCTGAGGAGTTTAAAATTGTTAAGTCTAACAGATACGACTGAGTACTACATTAAGTAAGAACCAATGAGGTAACAAAACTCTTGGACATTCCCAAAAAAAGATGACCTTACCATTGTACGTGTCTCTCTCTCCATCTTGTTTTACAATTTACAAATGTCACATTTTTTCAGTTTTCTCCTTAAACCTAGTGAACAGCACAGGTTATTCATATTGTACTATTACTTTACTCTGAATGATTTGTCTAATTTGAATCTTGCTTAGCTTAACTAGATAGTATATACAAATGCCCAGATGTTACCGTCCAAATGAACTGACAATTGACTTTTCCAGCCTTGCACTAAACATGTTCAGATATGCCCTCAGGAACACATGTCAGGTGCGATCCCTGAAGCCACAGGGGGGATGTTGGGACATGGTTTTTGTGCAAACCACAGGCCTCCCTTCAGTCAAACTGGAAACAGGCAAGCCGCATGTTCTGGAGTGAACTCAGTCTCCCAGAGTGCCACATGTTCCCTTTGTCTTAAGACAGTCAAGGAACTCAGTCTCCCAGAGGATGTAACAGGATGCTGCATGTCCTGGGATTTGGGCAATATCACACAAAGGTGTCAAGAACCTGGGGGGTCACTCCTATTGGTCACTCTGGTCCAAGACCTGTGAGGTCACCGGGGCCAATATAAGGAGAGGTCTGCCTAAAATCTCTCTCTTTCTCCAATCCTCCCGAGGGCGGAGCCTCTCTTCTCTCATCCCTCCAAGGACGGAAGGCTGCTACAGCCTCTCTCTCCTACATCGCCAAGGGGGGGGGGCCTGGCTGATCCAGCTTCCTTCTCTATCCAACCCACAACCGGAGGTCAGAGGTGCAGCTCCCAGCTCACCCCTCTCAAGGAAATCTCCTCGCCCTTCAAGCTCTACAAAACTCCTCGTAGCGACGTGATGTCCTGCAGGAAAACTTCAACCAGCATCTGAGCACACAGCTCGACAGAATCGCGAATGCAGAACTCTACGACCACCAACCCAGGAGACGTCACAGAACTACAACTGGACTGCAACTTCTTTTCCCCTTTCCCTCGGACTGGTAACATAATCTGGGCTTAATAATTATACTACGCTAAGCAAGACTGTTTATTTGATCGGTGTGTGTTTATAAGTTTGATATGTGTTGTGATATTGTGGCAACAAGTTATTTGAAAGTAATTGTTAGTTAGGCCCTTCATAGGCCTCCTTTGTAGGTCTCTCTGACTCTTGCATTATCTGATTAACATCTCCACAGACACACGCATAGTCTCCACCTAATTAAACCTACCCCCATAAAGCAACCTCAGAAGAAGGGGGGGGGGCTCTTATCTTAGGGACCATTTTTAAAGCATGCTAATTTACATTCACACACACACACTCACACACCTCCTTGTTAGTTAGTTTGATCTTTTAGTAATTTGTGTTTTTATACTTTATTATGTTCATAATAAATGTTCTTCTTTCACAAATGTTCTGTCATTAATATTGCATAAGTGACTATGCAATATTAATGTGTTTTTCATTTTTGGCAAAAGCCAGAAATAGGTGAATTTGGAATTTTCAGTCAAGCCAGAGGCTTGAATTCAATTCCACTAGTCTGCTACCGGAGTAGACATTCAACCGTATTTACAAACAAGTGCATTGTGGTGAAATTTAATTTACTCATAAATGAAATATTTATTAATAATTAATTATTAAGAACTACCACTTTAAGTCCCATAGTGTTACCCTAAAAGATTGCTATTGTTGCTAATAATTCTAGTTGAACGTTCTTTGTTGAAATTTTAAGAATTTCTTTTAACATTTGAATATCACATATTCAATGTTAACTGGTCAAGCTGCGAAATTGCCTGTAACTGTTAAATGCTTTTGAATTAAGACATAGCGTGCCCCCGGCCCTATGTAACAGAGCTTGTACCTGGCTGTTACTGCCTGGTACACTTTTTACGTACTATTGCACAACACTACACACAATGTTCAGTTGTTGCACACACTTCTCAAGTAAAATCTCCAAGCATCAACCTACAAAACATAAATACTAAAATCTCTAAACATTCAGGTCTGTTGAGCCTCTGTGTTGTTTGATGAACAATGGAGAACTTGGAAGATATCGACAACCAGAGAAAGAGAGGGGTAAGAGTGAGAGGAGGAGGAGGAGGAGGAGGAAGAGGTGATGCCTAATTCATTTTCACCTCATTTACACAGCCGAACAGGAAACTGAAACTGTAGATATGGTTCGTGAGAACAACTCTATCACACTCAGACAAATAAAAACTAGGATCCTGGCTGACCATGCTACATTTAGAAACGTCCAGACCGTCATTGGACCGTATTCTTCATAGAAATGCCATGTGGATGAAACAAGTGTTCAGGGTCCTATTTGAATGGAACACAGGCATGAAGGAGTTATGGTGAGAGTTTGTACTTGTAAGTACCAACATTCAGCACTGACACATGCAGGTATTGTACCTGTAATCCAATATTGTTCCTTTTCTACAGTGTCTCACTGTAGCCCACTGTGTTGACCTCTCTGTGTCCATACTGTAACTTGCATTCTCATGCTGATCCAGGAGCATGACACAGCTCATGTGTTGTACCAGTACATCTTTATTGATGAGGTGGGATTCAACCTGGTGAAGAGGAGGTGACGGGGCAGAAACATTATTGGCCAGCGGGGCCATTGTTGAGGTCCCCGGCCAGCGTGGTGGGAACATCACAATGTGTGCTGCAATGAATCACCATGGGGTCTTGCATCGTCATGCCCACCTAGGGGCCTATAACGCTGCCTGTCTCCTCGTCTTCCTGGATGGCCTGCATGACCTGCTGGGACCACCTGACCAGACAGATGACCCACAGTGGATCAATCACGTTGTCATCCGGGACAATGTGAGCTTTCCAGTGCGGGAGTGGTTCCAGGACCACCCACATTTTTCCATTCTATACCTTCCACCTTATTCTCCTTTCCTGAATCCCATTGAGGAATTATTTTCAGCTTGGAGGTGGAAGGTATATGAACGGAACCCACCGGACCGGGTCCCACTGCTCCAGGCCATGGAGGAGGCCTGTGGCGACGTGAGTGTCGAGGCCTGTCAGCATTGTGTGTGTGAGGTTCTTAGTTTTCTGGGTGCAGTTTTGAGAAAGCCGTTATTGTTTTGAAAAACGTGTGTTAACGATTGTGAAAAACTGTAATTTTTGTGAGGGAGGGGGGGGGGGGTTGAGTAGGCCGATTTACAGTTCTGTTCTCTGTGTGTACCGAAATAAACCTTTTTTTGCTGCATATTTGTGTGCTGTTTTATGTTTGACTATGAAAAAAGTAGGCCTACACTGAGACATTTTACAAAAGGAGAAATGGCTCATTCATTCATTAGGTGTGTTCCACTTTGATGATTGTGTTTTCAATGTTGCACTTCAGTGTGCTGTCAATGCTTGATAGTGTGCAAGCAAATGCTTAGTTGTGTGTTCCCAATGAATGGTATGTGTGTGTCATTTGAAAATATGGCTGTGTGTACCAAATGAAAACACGAGTTCCATTTTGTGAACAGGTAAGAGATTTGATGGCAAAGAGTCATCTTGCAAAGGGAGTGTCAGGTTTAGCATTTTGTGTGTGAGGTTTTCAGTTGTCTGTGTGCAGTTTTGAGAAAGCCGTTATTGTTTTGAAAAACGTGTGTTAACAATTGTGAAAAACTGTAAGAAGACATTTAGAAACATTACACCTCAGTCACATGCAGGCACGTGCATAGACATTTTGGGCGGCAGGTGCTCAAACCAAAAAAAAGGGCACCCATTGCCAAAATTATTTATGAAGTTAAAAATAATAATAATAAATAAATAGTAGAACAGTAAAACTGCCTTTAAATTCTCTGCCTGTCTGCCTGTCTGCCTGTCTGTCTGTCTGTCTGTCTGTCTGTCTGTCTGTCTGTCAGTATCTCTCTCCCTGTCTCTAGTGAGCGCCGCTGAGCATGTCGGGGCGAAATTTGTGCACGTGCCTGCTCACATGCATGTGTTCTTTTTCAAGACGTAATTTAAGGTTTAAATGGTCCGTTGATAGAAAATAGAAATGCAGCACTGTGACATGTTCACAAATCCAACAATAATGTCAATAAACTTAAAGTTCATCATTTGTTCCAACATATTTCATTTTATTTTGAGCAACAGGATATTTACATTTCATGTGTGTGGGTTTGGATTAAGTTCACAACACTGGAAAGCACAAAAAAAAACATTCAGCAGTGATTCTCAGCGTTTCTTATCTAACTGCATGTCATTTATATATATATA
Source organism: Pleuronectes platessa (assembly GCF_947347685.1). Lineage (NCBI taxonomy): Eukaryota > Metazoa > Chordata > Actinopteri > Pleuronectiformes > Pleuronectidae > Pleuronectes > Pleuronectes platessa. Next base: position 4,227,106 of record NC_070635.1, read on the forward strand.
GATTATATAAAAAGTTATTAATACAATAAGTTTGCATTTTAAGTTGCAAAATAAGGATTTTAACCGTTTATCCCTCACATTTAGCTTTGTTCACTATTTTCTCCAGAACCTTTAATTAACAGTTTTAAATATTGATATATTATATTTAAGCTCAGTAATGTAACTTCTATGCCTTCTTTCTAACTAGTTTTAAAATACTCCAAATGGCAACATGGTTTAACACATGAACTCTTCAGACTCTCTGTGATGACATATTGTGAATATAAACTTCCTCAGGCCCGAGGTAGCTGTAAAAAGCAGGAGGAGAACATCTCAGGTCAAATCCTGACGTCAGAGTATTAACTCTCATCTTGGTGTGAGCTGCTGGAGTCTCTGTTGGTCGTCTGACGTCGGGGCGTCGCTGTGAATCTCACCTGTGGAAAGTTCAGCTCCACTTCACCTTCACTGGTGTGGTCGTCAAGTAGATTTGGAGATGTTGGTGCACGTGCAGCTGCATCACTAATGTTTTCATAGTCCTGCAGGCTCTCTGGTTCATTCTAGGATGAGAGTGGAGGTAGTTTATAGATTATTTGTGTGACACTCTCTGGATGTAAGTCACAATAAAGTTCATACAAGACTCACATCTGATTCTTTTAGGACTTGAAGACATTTTTCTTGATTTAATTGTTTTGTTTGTTGCACAGAATAAATGGGTGAAGGGGAGGTTTCATCTCCTGACGATTTTTGTTTCCTCTAACCACATGATTATCAAGCAGCAACTGAATCTCTTCATTCAGGCTCTAAAATGGATGCTGTACAGGTTGTCTTTTAAATAATGGCCCCAGTATACTGAGATATAAGTGCACTGATAGACAGCTACTGACAGGGCAAACAGTGAGGGCAGGATATGGAAGAACAAGGAGGGAAAAGCAACAGCTTGAACAGTAAAAGACACATCTGCCTGTAGAGCCAGATTAATACTGATGATAGAAGATGGAAGGCAGTAGCTCTACATGGTCAATTTGAGTGGTTGGAGATATCATGATAGATTATTTATCATTTTAAAATATAATGTGCACATGTTGTTGTTTTTTTTCAGATCCTTGGATCTTGTGTTCTTAACATAAAATTAACAAAACATTCTGGGACTTTGGAGGCTTTGTAATATCACCATTAAAACATATTTGATTACATATTATTGAAATTATGACATCATTTAGAGTATTTAGAAGAATTAGTAGTTTTAGAGCTGTAACAGGTCAGAAGTGATGAGGCAGAGGCTTAAATACCCTGAATATTATACCTGTACTCTCCATAATCACTGTTTGCTATGATTTCCAATATTCAAATAGTCAATTAGAAATAGATTTTTAAGTTTAAACAAATGTGTCATTACCGAAAAACCAGAAGGGGATTTGATGTTTGTTGTCCCTTGTTGAACAGATTTCCTCCAGTATCTGAAAACATAGAGGGACATGATGTGGTAAAACAAGCCAGACCATCTCTGAAATGTATTTATTTAATTTGATCAAATGCACTTCTTATTCATTCACCTTAAATTTACCACAATTACAATGATAATCATCAGGAGAAGTAGAGCAACAATGAGGAACCTCAGGTTCTCCAGATAGTTTCCTGTGGTTAGAAGAGAGAGAGCATCATATAGACACTGAGCTGTGAACATGGAGAATTAGTTTAAACTTTATTCCTTGTGTAGATATTTATTTAAGACTGAACTAGAAATACTGTTCTGTAGTTGTTTACCTCCATCAACCAAGAGTGTGATGAGGCCACTGTGACCTTTGACCACTGATATCTAATCACTTCACAGTTTTGAGTTCTCATCGAAAGTTGAGGTTTGTGTAAGTATGCCTTGTGAGTTCACAGTTTTGTGAGGACACAATCTTAACCTTTGACCTCCACATTCTTATAATTTCATTCCTGAATCACACTGAACATTTACATTTAAGGTTTAAAAACATTCCCTCAAGACCTTCTAGAGATGTCACGTTCACAAACATAGGACGTATGGACAGACAACCAGAAAACATGATCTGATATAAACCTCTCACATGTCTCCTGAGCAATAAAACACACAGTTATAAGACCTTGAAATTCACTCACGTTCAAACAGATGGACGGGATCAGACAAACTTTGATCTACTTCATTTTGTGCGACACAGTAGTAGACTCCTGACTGGTTTGAGTACACTGTGTGGTTTTGATGCTTGGACACAATTTCCATCCTCTCCTCTCCCTGACTCCTCCTGTACCATGAGTAGTGTTGGACTGGGGGAAAGATGTGACTGAAGCAGCTCAGCATCACGGAGCTCCTCCCGTCAAGCTCCTGCTTCTCTGCCGACTCCATGATGTGTGTGTGCTTTGGAGAAACTAGCCGGGAAATTCAGGAGAAAAGACAACGTCATTTTCTGAACATCATCAAAGATCAAACATGAATAACACAACAAATCTTTAAAGCCAGACTGAGAAGAATGTGAAACTTTAAATGGGAGGATAAAACAGACTGGCTTCAGATTCACCTGGTGAAACTATCAATTTTTTTCTCAACAATCTCTCTTTGAAGCAAACTACAGCCACTGATTTAATGTTACTGTTCCTTTTTTTTTTTTAAATAACGTTTAGCAGGATTGCTAAACTTTATTTTGAATGATTTGTTCAAAAAGTCTATCTGAAATAGATTTTTGAAGTATAAACTACTTGAAATGTCGTTAAATAATAAACAAAGCTTTTGTACTAAGACAAAGTTTGGGAACAGAGTTTTAGAAATAAGAACCCTGAAGCTCTGCAACACCCTGACTAGCTTAAAACTAAAACTAATACTTTTATCTTACTTCGCTCTATAATTTACATACTTCTAGTTTTTATTATTTTTTTGTAATTTGGGAAGCACTTTGTTACGTTGTAACAAGTGCTATTTAAAGATATAAAGTTATGACAACAGGCCACTTTAGTCATGTTGAAATAGACGTTTTCAGTTCAACGAAATGTTGGATAAGTTTAATGAATTAATTAATTCACACAATAGTTAAAAGAACCCTGTGGTGTTTTTGACATTGTGGATAAATGTTTTCTTCTTTTTGGAACCAGCATGTCTGATCAGTATTTACTTTATACACAGTAATGTAGAATATATCCTCCTTGTTTATCCATTCATCATCACAAGTGCATCATTCTACTCACATCTGACTTTAACCTCAGCTGGCTGTGACTTTCCACTTCCAATGTCATTGGTGGCTTCACAGCTATACAGTCCACTGTCAGAGGGACTGGCTGAATTCACCCTAAAGGTCTGAGTCTGAGTCTGTTGGATGATTTCCTCTCTCCCATCAGTCGTCTTCCTCCAGGTGACAGAGCTCACTGGTGGGTTGGACTCGGCAGAACAGCTCAGTGTCAACAACACATTTTCCTTCACATCAAGACCAGGATTGGCATGAACTGTCACATGTTTGGGACTGTCTGCAGTAACCAAAGATATAGAAAACAGAGAACTGTCAGATTTAACCACTTTCTAATATAATGGTCTTTATAACATAGAATAACCTGCATAATATATGTTTTTATGTTTCATCAGGATGTAAATCAAGGTAAGTTTGGAGACAGTGGATCAGGGATCACAATAACATGCAAACCTGTGAAAATAGAACATTGCATGAAACCAAAATGTATACTATAAGAAACCGTATAATTACTGGGAGTCACAAGGCTTCATATCAACATAATTATATTTTACTCTGGTGGATGAATTACAGAGATTTAAGTAAAAGTAGAATTATCGCAGAGCAAAAATACTCCATTACAAGTGTAGGCTCTGAATTCATAATTAAAATAAGCAGCAGAGTAATTTAAAGCGAGAGCAGAGGCTGACATTTCACACACAAGCTGGAAGCAGATGATCAAAGTATTTGAATTACATAAAAATGATCGGAAACATTATAGTACTTACACAGTACTTGTATGCACACTGGTTGACTCTCATCCCCTCCACCAATGAGGTTTGAGGCGCTGCAGCTGTAACAAGCTTCATCTGCTCTTTGTATTGTTAAACTCAGCTCTCGTCTGTTTGTGTTCTTCCACCAAGAGTCAGTTTGTTGATTTTTGCTGCGGGACCAGGAGTAAGTCGTCGGGGCAGGATTGGCATCGGTGTCACAGGTTAACGTGAGAGAACCACCAACTTTCACTTGGTTATCAGAAGAGCCACTGACAGAAATGCTTGTCTTCCTCGGCTTATCTGGAAAAAGGACCCAAGTGAAATGACCTTTATCTCAACAACAGGTGAATCTGAAACAGAAGATTCTTTAAGGTTAATTCACAACCCAGATAGCACACGGATGTGGGCCACTTCAGGCAATGATCCATCACTTCTGGTCTTCTCCTGACCCAGGACAAATCTGGACCAAGACACTTGCTATGTGAGTGACGGTCCACTAAGAATGTAATATTGTGAATACTATGCAGAAGATTTTAATTCAGAATTCAAATTAAAACAATACATGAAGACAAAGTTTGGGGACAAAGCTTTTGAAACAAGAGCCCTGAGATTTAAGTACTTTCGGTTATAAATTCCTGAGGTGCTGTTGTTTCAACTATCAGGAGTAAAAATTAATGAAAAAACTGGATCACTGAAAAAATACATGAGAAGATTTTTCTTCTGCATGGACAGTTTTTTTTATGGAAGATTTTGTCTGATTTGTTTGTTTAAAACATAAAGCCGCAGCTGAAACACTCACATTTCACCACCAACTCCTTCTGCTTGCTGTCCTTTGAGCCCTCAGTGTTCTGGGCACGGCAGAAGTACCAGCCAGCGTCGGATGAAGTCACTTTAAACTCATGGGAGAGAGAGTTGATGGGTCGTGAATAAAGATTATTTTCAGGGATTATTTCAGCCTGATTATTTGTGTTTATCCTCATCAAGGTGAGAGTTGACTGTGGGAAACTTTCAGCAGTGCAGCTGACGGTGATGGTCTGACCTTCTGTGACCTCAGACCTCATAGACAGTTTAGGTTCAGTGGGCGGGTCTGTAGAGAGGAAGCAGAATCTTCTTTAAAGAAGGAACATTATGATTTTATTGTTTTTCTTCCCTCAGTGTCAACGACACATTTTCCTTCACATCAAGACCAGGTGAATCTGAGAAATTTTTAAATGTTATTAAATGTATCTTCATATTTTGATGTGTTGTTACTATATATGTTATATCGGAAGCACTTTGTAACGTTGTTTTTAGAAGAGCTATTTAAATAAATCAAGTTATGACAACAGGACACTTTTATCTTGGTTCATTCGCTGATTTAACGTTGGTCAAATTTGTATTCTTTTATGACAGATTTTTAATTGGTTTCTAAATTTATATTCATATTTTTCTGTATTTAATTTTTTTTTGATATTTGGGAAGCAGTTTGTAACGTTTTTTTAAGAAGTGCTATTTAAATAAATCAAGTTATGACAACAGGCCACTTTAGTCAGTTTGAAATAGACGTTTTCACTTAGAGGAAATGTTGGATAAGTTTAATGAATTAATTAATTTACACCATAGTTAAAAGAACCCTGTTGTGTTTTTGACATTGTGGATAAATGTTTTCTTCTTTTTAGAACCAGCACGTCTGATCAGTATTTACTTTATACACAGTAATGTAGAATATATCCTCCTTGTTTATCCATTCACCATCACAAGTGCATCATTCTACTCACATCTGACTTTAACCTCAGCTGGCTGTGACTTTCCACTTCCTATGTCATTGGTGGCTTCACAGCTGTACAGTCCACTGTCAGAGGGACTGGCTGAATTCACCCTGAAGGTCTGAGTCTGAGTCTGTTGGATGATTTCCTCTCTCCCATCAGTCGTCATCCTCCAGGTGACAGAGCTCACTGGTGGGTTGGACTCGGCAGAACAGCTCAGTGTCAACAACACATTTTCATCCACATCAAGACCAGGATTGGCTTGAACTGTCACATGTTTGGGACTGTCTGCAGTAACCAAAGATATAGAAAACAGAGAACTGTCAGATTTAACCACTGTTCAGTATAATGGTCTTTATAATATAGAATGACCCTGTATAATATTTTTTTTTATTTCATCAGGGTCTAATTCATGGTTAATTTGTAGGTAGTGGACTAATTTATATAAGAGAGCACAATAACATGCAAAACTGTGAAAATAATTCATTGCATTACATAATTACACCACAAATTGTACTATAAGAAAAAGTGCTTAAAATCACAAGCCTTCATATCAACAGAATAATAATTTACTCTGGTGGAAGAATTACAGAGATTTAAGTAAAAGTAGAAATATTGCAGTACAAAAATACTCCATTACAAGTACAGGCCCTGAATTCATAATTTAAATGAGCAGCAAAGTAGTTTATCAGGAGTATTCATTAAGTGGCAGAGTGGCAGCACGTAACATTACTGGATCATTATTATTTATAATTTATAGATTAAATGACTTTATATAGGGTCTGGTAGTTTATTGATATTTTCTAAACTCTACAGAACTTAATCAAATAGACACATTTAGTTTATGTGATTCATTTCTCAGAAGTAAAAGTTGATTGAGGAGTAAATGAGAAAAGCTACTTTTGTATTTATAGATCTTTTAAGAAAGATTTGGTTTGATATGTTTGGTTGAAAAAAAAAGCCGCAGCTGAAACACTCACATTTCACCACCAACTTCTTCTGGATGCTGTCCTTTGAGCCCTCAGTGTTCCTGGCACGGCAGAAGTACCAGCCAGCATCAGCTGAAGTCACAGTAAACTCGTGGTAGAGAGAGTTGATGGGTCGTGGATTAAGATTATTTTCAGGGATTATTTCAGCCTGATTATTTGTGTTGATCCTCTTCAAGGTGAGAGTTGACGGTGGGAAACTTTCAGCAGTGCAGCTGACGGTGATGGTCTGACCTTCTGTGACCTCAGACCTCATAGACAGTTTAGGTTCAGTGGGCGGGTCTGTAGAGAGGAAGCAGAATCTTGTTTAAAGAAGGCACATTATCATTGTACTGTTGTTCTTCCCTTTAGTCTGTGTTACATATGTTTCTTGTAAATGTAAAAGTTCTGCAGAGCAAAATATCCAACAATCTGTGGTAAAGTGAACTCCTCTCCTGAAGCTCCTTAACTCCTCTTCATCAGTTCAGCTGATATGAATTATTGTACAAAAGGACAAAGTTTGGGGACAAAGCTTTTGAAACAAGAGCCCTGAGGCTCTGAAACAGCCTGAACGAGGACATACAGCAGACTGAGTCAGGAGGTGAAAACATATTTTATCTTTCTTCATTCACTGATTTTACGTAGGTCTAGTTTTCTGTTCGTTTATTTATTCTTTTATGAAAGATTTTTGTAGCCAAATTGATTGTGAAACTATGTAGAGTGAAGCTTTTTGTGCCAAATGTCCATTTTTCATGTACGTTAGGTTAATAATTATATTTCCACCCGGAGGAGCCTTGGTTGCTCGGGCAGGAAGGACACATTTGTCCACTATTTGTAAATGTATGTATATTCTGAAACATATTTCCATATTCAGATTTGTATTGTACATACATTTAACGGGACTTCCAGGGTCACTTGTAGAAACATCTGTCGGTGAAAACACAAGTGGAGAAGTCAGTTAATCTTTAATGCAAATGTTGGAAAAAAACCACCAACTTTATTTTCAAAATGGAAAAATAAAATCCTTACGTTTTATTAGGGCCAGAAAAACCAACCACGTGACTGTCTGAGCCTCCATCTCATGTGGGACTACAACTGGATTTCTGAAACAAATTAAAAATTAAAAAGTGGATAAAAACATCTTAAGATCACAGAACTTTCTCTATTTACTGTAAAACGTGTGATTATAAGTTATTTTTCAGCTTGTGTCAGAATTTCCTTCTTCCTCTTTTCATTTCTTTTACTGACAGTTAGAGTTGTCTTTGTTTTGTTCCTCATGTACAAAATTCACCTCACCTCTATGCAGAATTTGTCATTTATTAAAGGAAATTAAGTGTTTTTGTTAATCCCAGAGTTCAGTTTCTTTTTTCCTTTAATAACTAAAGTATTGTTTATTTTCTGTTTTATTTTCTAATTTTATTTGAAATTAGCTACTTGTCTGACTAACTTTTATTCAAAGAACCCAAAGAACACATATACAATATGTCGACTGGAAAAATAACAGTGTATTCATTACATTTACATTTTTGAACCTTTAGTCTGAAATATACAGTTTAAAAGTCATATCTGGTTCTTTGGGTTCATCTCAGTCTTCAGGGAACTACGACATCTGAAACTGATGTTTGAGTTTTCATTTGGAAAAAAGTTTTTCAACTGACTGGAAGAAAAAGTGTATTAAATTATTATAAATTTTATGAAAAAAAATCATCTTGTTTGTAATCAGTGTATCTACTGTAAATACAACTTCTGAAACACTTTATTTTACTCTAGTAGATTAACATCATGAGGAGATAAATAACCATAGAAGCTTGTTCTTACCTCAGAGGACCCACTTGTATCAGTCTGTCACACACGGCCTCACTCCGAGAATGAGACTTTACAGAAAAAGGAAGTTTTCACACTTTGAAAGGGGATGCAAAGAAATGATCATCATCCCCTGTCATGCAAGCCAGAAAACTGTTTCTTGTAGGTGTGATGATTACAGTGATAGAGTTTGCAGCTTCTCACAGTATCTGCACTCAGATGCACTTCCTCACACTTCCTCTATTAGTTGTTGTTTGTGGTGAAGTCTTGTTCACAGACACAGAGCAGTTTTCATTACTTCATATTTATTTTGAGAATTCCTGCTCACATAGTATTCAAAGTGTCTCTATATAAAACTTCATCTAACAATGTGAAAACGTAACAAAAGGGTTTGTGGAGAGTTTAATAAACATAAAAGTGCAGGTGAACAACACGTAAACAGGAAACATCTCACACAGAGAAAAGCATTTCACTCCCCGAGAGCTGCAGCCACGAAGCCTAGAAGCCAACGGGGGGGGGACGGGAACGGCAGACATCCCAACAGATAGCGATGCAGAGGCCCATCGTGGAGCTTTGAAGGCCTCCTTTTTCTGGGTGACCAGGGCTGAGGTGAGCGTCGGGAGAGCCAAGAGAAGGGCTTGGGCTCGGATCTCTGGAAGGTCTTTGCCCAAGTCGTCCAACAGACTGCCCTTCCACAACTTATGACCCTTCACCTGTCTTTAGTTGTTCAGGAGAGCATGACCCAGACAAATACCTTCATCTGAAGTAACTTAATCAGCTCCATGCAGGTCCGGACCTCGGTATTATTTAAAAATGTGGGCGGTGGGTGAGTGAGTAGGAGGTGGAGTGGATCATCTTCTGGTAAATATACAAGGTAATGTAGTGTTAACGTCTCCTGCTCGACCTCCAGACCGGAGTCGGTGACGTACAGGGGAGACGTCTGTTCTCCTCCCGGGCTGAAGCCGCTTCTCACTTCAGGGTTCACACCCTTCACTTTCTGCAGCAGTAGAGAAATAACAGAGAAGCTGTTGTATTTATTTTCCAACACACTGTAACTGACCTTGTCCATCTTTATACTTTCTCTCTCTTTCTCTCTCTCTCTCTCTCTCTCTCTCTCTTTCTCTCTCTCTCTCTCTTAAACACATTGAAGCTCTACTCTTACAACACAAGGCCGATCAGTGAATTGATGGACAGAATCTACTCTGCACTGTAACAATGTAAATTTGTGAGCTGGGTTGTTGTGTTTCTTCACTGAGACTCAAATGAAGAGATTTCTTCAGACACACTTTCCTTTGGGAAGAAACAAGAGGCTGAAGTCAAGCCCAAGAGAGAAAGACAGAAAGGTGGTGATGATGAGAGACAAGGACCAGTGTTCCCACTGTTCCCACTCAGGGCAGTATTAGTGTTATATAACTGTGCTGTTGAATACAAAGAAAGAAAGTTCATAATTTGTTCCAACATATTTCATTTTATTTTGAGCAACAGGATATTTACATTTCAGGTGTGTGGGTTTGGATTAAGTTCACAACACTGGAAAGCACAAAAAAAAACATTCAGCAGTTATTCTCAGCATTTCTTGTCTAACTGCATGTAATTTATGTATATATAGATTATATCAAAAGTTATTAATACAATCATTTTACACTCACATTATTTACATTTTAAGTTTCAAAATAACGATTTTAACCGTTTATCCCTCACATTTAGCTTTGATCACTATTTTCTCCAGAACCTTTAATTAACAGTTTTAAATATTGATATATTATATTTTGCCTTCTTGCTAACTTGTTTTAAAATATTCCTAATGGCAAAATATTCCTAATGGCAACACGGTTTAACACATGAACTCTTCAGACTCTCTGTGATGACTTATTGTGAATATAAACTTCCTCAGACCCGAGGTAGCTGTTAAAAGCAGGACGAGAACATCTCGGGTCAAATCCTGACGTTAGAGTAAAGACTCTCATCTTGGTGTGAGCTGCTGGAGTCTCTGTTGGTCGTCTGACGTCGGGGCGTCGCTGTGAATCTCACCTGTGGAAAGTTCAGCTCCACTTCACCTTCACTGGTGTGGTCGTCAAATAGATTTGGAGATGTTGGTGCACGTGCAGCTGCATCACTAATGTCATCATAGTCCTGCAGGTTCTCTGGTTCCTTCTAGGATGAGAGTGAAGGTAGTTTGAAGTTTATTTGTGTGACAATTTCTGGATTAAATTCACCTAATAGCAAAATATACGGACTGATATAACAAAATGAGAGGTCACGGTTCCTGACCTTTTTAACTCGTGTTGGCTTGGAAACCTGCGCATACACAGAGTCTTCTTCCACCTTTCTTTGCTTCTTCCTTGAAAAACAAATATCAACATGACATGTGCTGATTAATAACGACTTTGTTGTTCTGGTATTGTAACACAAAGATTAAATTCTCACTTCAGATTATTCTTAAAGTTCAGAGGAGCGTAGTTGACAGAATCCTCCTCGTGTTTCCAGCTTGCCGTCTTGTGTGGTTTCGTGCAGAGGCAGCCTGAGCAGATGGAGACAGAAAACATCAGTGATTATCAAGCAGCAACTGAATCTCTTCATTCAGGCTCTAAAATGGATGCTGTACAGGTTGTCTTTTAATTACTGGCCCCAGTATACTGAGATATAAGTGTACTGATAGACAGCTACTGACAGGGCAAACAGTGAGGGCAGGATATGGAAGAACAAGGAGGGAAAAGCAACAGCTTGAACCGTAAAAGACACATCTGCCTGTAGAGCCAGATTAATACTGATGATAGAAGATGGAAGGCAGTAGCTCTACATGGTCAATTTGAGGGGTTGAAGATATCCTGATAGATTATTTATTCGTAATTTAAAAAAATGATGTGCACATGTTGTTGTCTTGTTTCAGATCCTTGCATTGTGTGTTCTCAAAATAAAACAAATAACAGATTCTGGGACTTTGGATGCTTTGTAATATCACCATTAAAACATATTTGATAACATATTATTGAAATTATGACTTTAGAGCAGGGGTTTTCAACCAGGGGTCCGCGGCCCCCTGGTGGTCCGTGACGGCATTGCAGGGGGTCTGCGAAATTAACTTTGATATTTCAACACATTTCCAGATTACTCTTGAATATCATGAAAAATATCTAAAATAAGAGAAATATATCTAAAATAATATAAAGGTGATGAGGGGAACCTTGAAACCGGCTTGGGCTAGAAACTGCAGGTAGTTTTCCCCTGTGCATGCGTGTTAAAGGGAGATGTACAAGAGCGGTTGACCTAGGTAGAAAAACTCTCAGGATGTGTTGGAGATGTAGTTTGTGTGATGGGAATTTTTTTTTTCCCAAAAAGAAGGCCCAAAAGGGCAGCATTAATAATGACAATATGAAATAAAACAAAAGAGTGAAAAACAAATTCTTTGTAATGAGAAAAATGAATTGGCATAATAGCCAAAACAATTAATTGCAATAACAGTCAACTTCCCCACCTTCGCTGGTTGAGAAACAATTTCTTAGGAGAGTTATAACACTTACGTCTATCGAGTAGCAGTTCTCCCAACAGAATGAATAGACAAGCTTAAATCGGGCCTAAGCACGCCCCTACAGTTGGCACAAACCATGATTGTTATTGATCACCGTTACTTTAACGTTCACTCAACATGTCAGCTACATGTCTGTACATTTAAGTCATGAACGTTATATATTGATGTACATATGGTTCTGAGATGCAGTACAACTACAAACTGCATTTTAATTCTGTTTTCAATTCGTAAGCACTGAAAATCAACCATTTTCGTTGTTTTTTACACAGATTTTTCTAGATTTGTTAAGTAGATATATCTAGATTTGCTTTAGAGTATTTAGAAGAATCAGTAGTTTTACAGCTGTAACAGGTTAGAATTGATGAGGCAGAGGCTTAAATATCCTGAATCTTAGACCTGTAGTCTCCTTAATCACTGTTTCCTACGATTTCAATATACATAAAGCCAATTAGATATAAATGTTGAAGTTTCAACAACTGGTTGTTAAATAATTAAAAAATCTATTGTGCTACGACACGGTTCTGACAACAGGCCACCATGACTAGACACTTTGAATTAAACTCTTTTTAATATAAATCTTCTTGAGTTTTAGTAAAGTCTCTGTTTAAAGACTGTTTTAACTTATTGTTTTCTAGTTCAAAGTGTTGTCTCAACCCGGGACTCACCTGGGGCAGATTCAAAATGCTGTAAACAAGGTTGATGTCGGTCGGAGGCCTGTGGAATATAAAAGATATGTAAGAATAAACATATGCATACAGAGTGAATGACTTTTATAAATAACAGGGCAGACTTTCATTGTGCTATTCATGTCGGAGGATATAGAAAATAAATGGATGCTTTGACTATAGCATGAGCAGCAGTCCATGTCTGACTCTGTCCCACATGATGATCCTTGTCCTGGGTGGGGACAGTGTGTTGAGTGGGTGTGGTCGTACGTGCTGTCTGGAAGAGGCTGGTGTTCAGGGGCGTCTGGACGACTCAACTGCTCCGAGAAACCAGAAGGGGATTTGGTGTTTGTTGTTCCTTGTTGAATAGATTTTTTCCTCCTGAGTCTGAAAACATAGAGGGACATGATGTGGTTACACATGCCGGACCATCTCTGAAATGTATTTATTTAATCAAATTAACTTCTTATTCATTCACCTTAAAACTATGACGATTAAAATGATAATCATCAGGACAAATAGAGCAGGGAGGACGAACTTCAGGATGTGCAGAGAGTTTCCTGTGGCTAAAAGAGAGAGAGCATCATATCGAGCTTCACCTTTGGCTACCGAAATCAAATCATTTACTCCTTGATTCTTATTGTGTGTTTGTGCGAAGGATGTAGGAAATGGGACGTACAGATGGACAACCAGAAAACATGATCTGATATAAACCACCACATGTCTCCTGAACAATAAAACACACAGTTATAAGGCCTTGAAATTCACTCACGTTCAAACAGATGGACGGGATCAGACAAACTTTGACCTTCTTCATTTTCTGCGATGCAGTAGTAGACTCCTGACTGGTTTGAGTACACTGTGTGGTTTTGATGCTCTGACACAAGTTCATCCTGTTCCTCTCCCTGACTCTTCCTGTAACATGAGTAGTTGTGAACTGGGGGAAAGCTGTGACTGAAGCAGCTCAGCATCACGGAGCTCCTCCCGTCAAGCTCCTGCTTCTCTGCCGACTCCGTGATGTGTGTGTGTTTTGGAGAAACTAGCCGGGAAATTCAGGAGAAAAGACAACGTCATTTTCTGAACCTCATCAAAGATCAAACATGAATAACACAACAAGTGAAGTGACATTATTGCTGCTCTTTAAAACCAGACTGAGAAGAATGTGAAACGTATTTTCACACCAGTTAATGGGCATTGAAACAATAAAAGATAAAACAGACTGGCTTTAGATTCTCCTGATGAAACTTTCAATTTTTCTCTCAGCAATTTCTCTTCCTAGCAAAGGGTTAACCCTAACAGCCACTGATTTTAGGTAAGTGTTCCATTTTTTTACTTATTTCTGATCAGGTTTGCTAAACCTTATTTTGAATGACATCATATTGTGGAGTAATGTTTTCTTCTTTTTGGAACCAGCAGGTCTGATCAGTATTTACTTCATACACAGTAATGTAGAATATATTATTTAAGTTCTTACGGTTATAAATTCCTGAGGTGCTGTTGTTTCAACTATCAGAAGTAAAAATTAATGAAAAAAATGGATCACTGAGAAAATACATGAGAAGATTTTTCTGCTGCATTGACAATTTTTTTTATGGAAGATTTTTTCTGATTTGTTTGTTTAAAACATAAAGCAGCTGCTGAAACACTCAGAATCTTCTTTAAAGAAGGAACATTATGATTTTATTGTTTTTCTTCCCTCAGTGTCAACAACACATTTTCCTTTACATCAAGACCAGGTGAATTACGAGACATTTTTAATTGTTATTAAATGTAAATGTAAATTCAGCCAATCAGAAATGAAGTAGTTTCTACTCACAGCTCACATTCAGAGTCGCTGTCTCCTCTGTGCTCACGTGTCCTTGGAAGAGGACCGTGCAGGTGATGCTGGTTCCGTGATGTTCAGCTGAAGGGGAGAAGGACAGAGTCGAGCTGCGTCTCTTAGCGAACTCAGTCACATTCTCAGTTTTGAAGGCCGTGATGTTTCCTGTGAGGTCAGCGTCGCTCTCTCCTCCTCCTCGCCACCTCCAGGTGAATGTAGGTTCAGATCCAGAGCAGAGACCAGGAGCAGTGCAGGTCAGTGTGGTCAGCTGTCCTTCAGTCAGAGGTGGAATCATCACTGTGGGCCTCTGACTCAGACCTGATGGGAGACCAGTTCATGAATGGAGTCAGATCAGAATGTCATCATTCACTTCATTCACATTTTTTTAAATGGGGCAACGATAGGAATCTGTATCAGCTAAACAACGGCCAAAATTACTTTAGGTCCCACCCATAGACTGTGAATAAAGATGGACGACATGACAGCTCCACTAAAGTGAAGCCAAATTCCCTTGATCACTCTCTGGTGGTTGCCACCTCCATGTTAGTAAATGGGACATGGATCAAAAACTCAAACTTCACCTCAAATGAACTTTTCACAAGAACTGTTTCCGTCACTTCCAGGAGATCATATCACACTGATGTTTGTTAAATTGCAAATTCTTCAGAAAGTTTGTTTCTAATACGTTTTTTGGTGTGAGCCTCTGTAACAGGATGAAACATCTTAATTGGTCTTACAATCGGTTGAGCCCATGTACTGATGGGACTTTGACACCACCCTACATCACAACATCTCTACTGTGCAAACTTTGACACCAAAAGTGCAACGTGGCATCACACGTATTTTGTACAACGGAAGGAAATGGAGAAGTGTCGTTCATGTTTATTTGCAGCCTATGGCCCCAAAACACCAAACATGTCATACAGCAGGATGGTTCATACCTTGAACAGAGACAGTTGCTCTTTGGAGGAAATTATATGAACCTGAACTCGGTGAAGCTTCAACTCTGAGTTGATATGTTCCAGAGTCCGACTCCTTCAGGTCATTGACGATGATGCTGCAGTTTTTCTGGCTCACATCAGACTCCAGCAGTGACACTCGTCCTTTAAACTCCGACTGAACCTGATCGCTGAAGGTGTTACTGTTGAAAATCTTGTCTCCATCACCACAGTTCCCTTCAGTCGATTTACATTTAAACCAAACTATATGTAAGACTTTGATATCCTCAGGAACAGTGAAGGAGCATGGTATCACGACACAGAGTCCGGCCTCTGCTGTTATTTCTCCTTCAACTAGAGTGATACAGTAATCTGTCAACGGACAACTTGTTTTCACCGACACTGAAGAACCTGTTAATGCAAACATTAAGAGAAAAACAGGGAGAGAGATTATTTAAACTTTTAAAATATACCAAAAAAGAAGAAAGGCCACTTAAAAAAAAATAGAATATGTGAATCTGTCAGTTTTACACAGTTTTATATATATATATGAAATGAGGTCAGCAAACACGACACAGAGGAATTCCAATAATCAACGTATAATACTTTGGAAAACAAATGTATAGTTGAAATCCTAATTCCAAATTAAAAACTTGTCAGTAGCAAATCTTTTTAATGGCAAACTATTTCCACCTATTTTCTTCATAACCATAAAGTTGGCATATAAGTAAAATAAAAAGTGAATACCTGTCTCAGCATCGCTAAATCTCACAGAGAAAAGCAGAGTCGCCCAGATGAGAACAAACATCCTGATTCGATGAAAGTTCGTCTCTTCTTCTTCTACCTCCAACGAACCTGACACAGAAAATACAGTAACGGAACCAGAGGACAGTCTACCATCGAAATCATCGTCTTAATAAAGGATGCTGCCTGTTCAGATTTTCCTCTTTTAGGAGAACAAGCAGCAGCTCTGAATCGATTTACATCTCACACCTTCCCTTCACCAGCAGAGCCAGGAATGTGGCACAAATGGTTACATAAACTTTTACAGTTCAGAACATTATATAAATCAAGCATTAGTTAAATGTTGTATTTTACCTTTCTCTCTCCCTCTCTCTCTGTTTCTGCTCTGAAGTGACTTCTGCTCTTGTTGCTTTTCTGTCTACTCCCCAATTATCACACTCAACCGTTTAAGGAAGTCACTGCTGAGAAATGTTTTTCCTGTGCACATCGACAGGCTTTTACACACTGTGATGTGTAAGAGGCTGGAACACCATATTTGTCTTTGTGTATTTTAATAGGAGCTTTCTGCAGAAAGGATCAACAAAGAGAGTCACAGGGATCTCAGTGAAGATGGAGAACAGTCAAATGCAAGGATCTTATATAGAAGAACTAAGGCCGTTTGTCCGAGCCAGTTCAGACTGGTTCTGTAGGCCAAGTTTGAGACAGGAATTAGTTTTTCTCAGTGGTTAACACACAAAAAGCGAAAATTCTGCACAATTTGCACAACCTTCACTTCATGTACAAATCGCTCGACCCAATTTGGCACCACTTCACACTCCCTTATCTGCATCGGACTCTGACTTTCCTTCTTTACACTCTGATGTCAATTACACATCACCTTGTTGTCAAAACACTACACACAATGTTCAGTTGTTGCACACACTTCTCAAGTAAAATCTCAAAGCATCAACCTACAACACACAAATACTCAAATCTCTAAACATTCAGGTCTGTTGAGCAATTTCACAGCATTTACACAGCTGAACAGGAAACTGAAACTGTAGATATGGTTCGTGAGAACAACTCTATCACACTCAGACAAATAAAAACTAGGATCCTGGCTGACCATGCTACATTTAGAAACGTCCAGACCCTCAGCCTCCCTACATTGGACCGTATTCTTCATAGGAATGCCATGCTGATGAAACAAGTGTTCAGGGTCCCATTAGAACGGAACACAGCCATCAAGGAGTTATGGTGAGAGTTTGTACTTGTAAGTACCAACATCCAGCACTGACACATGCATGTATTGTACCTGTAATCCAATATTGTTCCTTTTCTACAGTGTCTCACTGTAGCCCACTGTGTTGACCTCTCTGTGTCCATACTGTAACTTGCATTCTCATGCTGTCTGTGTCATGCGCCTGAATCAGGCGCATGACACAGCTCATGTGTTGTACCAGTACATCTTATATATCTTTATTGATGAGGTGGGATTCAACCTGGTGAAGAGGAGGTGACGGGGCAGAAACGTCATTGGCCAGCGGGCCATTGTTGAGGTCCCCGGTCAGCGTGGTGGGAACATCACAATGTGTGCTGCAATGAATCCCCATGGGATGTTGCACCGTCATGCCCACCTAGGGGCCTATAACGCTGCCCGTCTCCTCGTCTTCCTGGATGGCCTGCATGACCTGCTGGTACCACCTGACCAGACAGATGACCCACAGTGGATCAATCACGTTGTCATCCGGGACAATGTGAGCTTTCAAATGTGGGAGTGGTTCCAGGACCACCCACATTTTTCCATTCTATACCTTCCACCTTATTTTCCTTTCCTGAATCCCATTGAGGAATTCTTTTCAGCTTGGAGGTGGAAGGTATATGAACGGAACCCACAGGACCGGGTCCCACTGCTCCAGGCCATGGAGGAGGCCTGTGGCGACGTGAGTGTCGAGGCCTGTCAGCATTGTGTGTGTGAGGTTTTTAGTTTTCTGTGTGCAGTTTTGAGAAAGCCGTTATTGTTTTGAAAAACGTGTGTTAACGATTGTGAAAAACTGTAATGTTTGTGAGGGGGGGGGGGGGGGGGGTTGAGTAGGCCGGTTTACAGTTCTGTACTCTGTGTGTACCGAAATAAACCTATTTATGCTGCATATTTGTGTTCCGTTTTATGTTTGTCTATGAAAAAAGTAGGCCTACACTGAGACATTTTACAAAAGGAGAAATGGCTCATTCATTCATATGGTGTGTTCCATTTTGATGATTGTGTTTTCAATTTTACACTTCAGTGTGCTGTAAATGCTTGATAGTGTGCAATAGTGTGTGTGTCATTTGAAAATATGGCTGTGTGTACCAAATGAAAACACGAGTTCCATTTTGTGAACAGGTAAGAGATTTGATGGCAAAGAGTCATCTTGCAAAGGGAGTGTCAGGTATAGCATTTTGTGTGTGAGGTTTTCAGTTGTCTGTGTGCAGTTTTGAGAAAGCCGTTATTGTTTTGAAAAACGTGTGTTAACAATTGTGAAAAACTGTAATAACAGCTCCTTGCACTGTCGTGCTCGGGCCCTAATAACCCAGGGAAAGAGAAACATGGGCAACGGATGAATGAACAAAAGGGGGCTGGGGCTGCTGCTGGTGCTGCTGGTGCTGCTGGTGCTTTGTTGAGGTGGTGAAGAACTGGAACTGGTCTGAGATGCCCGGCCATCTGTTGATCTTAAGAGACAGCAGACATCAAATAATAATCTTACCACACGTAAGCGAGACCTCTTAACACAGATCTCATGGACTATACCAGTGATTCTCAAACTATTTGGCGCCCCCCACCGGTGGGGCGCGGAGGCATACCCGCAGCTCTTCAGCCCCTCTGCAGAAAGTACGATGAAGCCTGTCTTGCTCTTGGGTTCACAGTCAATGCAGTAGGACATGAGGAGAGACCAGTGTGGATTTTATGTCTGAAATGTCTATGAGACCCAACAAATTAAGAAGACATTTAGAAACATTACACCTCAGTCACATGCAGGCACGTGCATAGACATTTTGGGCAGCAGGTGCTCAAACCAAAAAAAGGGCACCCATTGCCAAAATTATTTATGAAATTAAAAATAATAATAATAAATAAAAAACACAGTAGGATATTTTCAACTTATATATTTATTTTTGTTAACAAACTAACTCAAATTATCAAATTGAATAAATAAATGAATAACAGGCAAAAACAGACAAAACAAGGCCAACTGACAGAGATGAATCATAAGCAGCATTACACTAATAATATACCACAATATATCTCACCAGACTGTCATGTAGCTCAACTTAAGACCTACCTTCTTTTCAATAATGACGATTTTAAATGGAACAAAACTCCTGAACTTGTCTAATTTGTAGAACAGTAAAACAGCTTTTAAATACTCTGCCTGTCTGTCTGTCTGTCTGCCTGTATCTCTCTCCCTCTCTCTTGTGAGCGCCGCGGAGCATGTCTGGGAGAAATTCTGACAAGAACTCAAATAAATTTCCCGTCAGATATCAAAACAAATTTTGGGGAAATTTATGACAGAGAGAGTATTTTTTATTTTTAACTATTGATGAATGAAGAAAAAATTGGGCTCCAGCATAAGGGGCACTTTTCTCATCCAGTGCAAAAGGGCCGGTGCTTGAGCACCACTGTCTATCTGTGCACGTGCCTGCTCTAATGCATGTGTTCTTTTTCAAGACGTAATTTAAGGTTTAAATGGTCCGTTGATAGAAATGCATCACAAAATAATGTGCTTTCTTGACGCAATGCATTTTGTGTGTACATGCATGTTCCCGAAACTCTTTCACACTGTGACATGTTCACAAATCCAACAATAATGTCAATAAACTTAAAGTTCATCATTTGTTCAAACATATTTCATTTTATTTTGAGCAACAGGATATTTACATTTCAGGTGTGTGGGTTTGGATTAAGTTCACAACACTGGAAAGCACAAAAAAAACATTCAGCAGTGATTCTCAGCGTTTCTTATCTAACTGCATTTCATTTATATATATAGATTATATAAAAAGTTATGAATACAATAATTTTACATTTTAAGTTGCAAAATAAGGATTTTAACCGTTTATCCCTCACATTTAGCTTTGTTCACTATTTTCTCCAGAACCTTTAATTAACAGTTTTAAATATTGATATATTATATTTAAGCTCAGTAATGTAACTTCTATGCCTTCTTTCTAACTAGTTTTAAAATGCTCCAAATGGCGACACGATTTAACACATGAACTCTTCAGACTCTCTGTGATGACTTATTGTGAATATAAACTTCCTCAGGCCCGAGGTAGCTGTAAAAAGCAGGACGAGAACATCTCAGGTCAAATCCTGACGTCAGAGTATTAACTCTCATCTTGGTGTGAGCTGCTGGAGTCTCTGTTGGTCGTCTGACGTCGGGGCGTCGCTGTGAATCTCACCTGTGGAAAGTTCAGCTCCACTTCACCTTCACTGGTGTGGTCGTCAAATAGAGTTGGAGATATTGGTGCACGTGCAGCTGCATCACTAATGTTTTCATAGTCCTGCAGGCTCTCTGGTTCATTCTAGGATGAGAGCGGAGGTAGTTTATAGATTATTTGAGTGACACTCTCTGGATGTAAGTCACAATAAAGTTCCTAAAAGACTCACATCTGATTCTCTAAGGACTTGAAGACATTTTTCTTGATTTAATTGTTTTGTTTGTTGCACAGAATAAATGGGTGAAGGGGAGGTTTCATCTTCTGACGATTTTTGTTTCCTCTAACCACATGATTATCCAGCAGCAACTGAATCTCTTCATTCAGGCTCTAAAATGGATGCTGTACAGGTTGTCTTTTAACTATTGGCCCCAGTATACTGAGATATAAGTGCACTGATAGACAGCTACTGACAGGGCAAACAGTGAGGGCAGGATACGGAAGAACAAGGAGGGGAAAGCAACAGCTTGAACAGTAAAAGACACATCTGCCTGTAGAGCCAGATTATTACTGATGATAGAAGATGGAAGGCAGTGGCTCTACATGGTCAATTTGAGGGGTTGTAAATATCCTGACAGATTATTTTATATCATTTTAAAATCTAATGTGCACATGTTGTTGTTTTGTTTCAGATCCTTGGATCTTGTGTTCTTAACATAAAATTAACAAAACATTCTGGGACTTTGGAGGCTTTGTAATATCACCATTAAAACATATTTGATTACATATTATTGAAATTATGACATAATTTAGAGTATTTAGAAGAATTAGTAGTTTTAGAGCTGTAACAGGTCAGAAGTGATGAGGCAGAGGCTTAAATATCCTAAATCTTATAACTGTACTCTCCATAATCACTGTTTGCTATGATTTCCAATATTCAAATAGTCAATTAGAAATAGATTTTTAAGATCAAACAAATGTGTCATTACCAAAAAACCAGAAGGGGATTCATTGTTTGTTGTTCCTTGTTGAACAGATTTCCTCCAGTATCTGAAAACATAGAGGGACATGATGTGGTATAACAAGCCAGACCATCTCTGAAATGTATTTATTTAATTTGATCAAATGCACTTCTTATTCATTCACCTTAAATTTACCACAATTACACTGATAATCATCAGGAGAAGTAGAGCAACAATGAGGAACCTCAGGTTCTCCAGATAGTTTCCTGTGGTCATAAGAGAGAGAGCATCATATAGACTTGTGAACATGGAGAATTAGTTTAAACTTTATTCCTTGTGCAGATATTTATTTAAGACTGAACTAGAAATACTGTTCTGTAGTTGTTTACCTCCATCAACCAAGATTCTGATGAGGCCACTGTGACCTTTGACCACTGATATCTAATCACTTCACAGTTTTGAGTTCTCATTGAAAGTTGAGGAATTTCTCTAAAGGCGGTTTTGTAAAATGACTATCAAGAGGACAAGATACGTGTTTTGTGAGGCCACTTTTGACCTTGACCTTTGACCTTTGACTGCCAAATCAAATCACTAACTCCTTGAGTCTAATTGTGTGTTTGTTCCCTCAAGGCGTTACGTGGGTATTGCTTTTACAAGGCAAAAGTATGCTTTGTGAATTCACAGTTTTGTGAGGACACAATCTTAACCTTTGACCTCCACATTCTTATAATTTCATTCCTGAATCACATTGAACATTTACATTTTAAGTTGAAAGAAATTCCCTCAAGACCTTCTGGAGATGTCACGTTCACAAACATAGGATGTACTGACGGACAAACAGAAAACATGATCTGATATAAACCTCCCACATGTCTCCTGAGCAATAAAACACACACAGTTATAAGGTCTTGAAATTCACTCACGTTCAAACAGATGGACGGGATCAGACAAAGCATGATCTACTTCATTTTGTGCGATGCAGTAGTAGACTCCTGGCTGGTTTGAGTACACTGTGTGGTTTTGATGCTTGGACACAATTTCCATCCTCTCCTCTCCCTGACTCCTCCTGTACCATGAGTAGTGTTTGACTGGGGGAAAGATGTGACTGAAGCAGCTCAGCATCACGGAGCTCCTCCCGTCAAGCTCCTGCTTTTCTGCCGACTCCATGATGTGTGTGTGTGCAACTAGACGGGAAATTCAGGAGAAAAGACAACGTCATTTTCTGAACATCATCACAGATCAAAAATGAATAACACAACAAATCTTTAAAGCCAGACTGAGAAGAATGTGAAACTTTAAATGGGAGTATAAAACAGACTGGCTTCAGATTCACCTGGTGAAACTTCCAATTTTTTTCTCAACAATCTCTCTTTGAAGCAAACTACAGCCACTGATTTAGTGTTACTGTTCCTTTTTTTTCTGCAGGTTTGCTAAACGTTATTTTGAATGATTTGTTCAAAAAGTCTATCTTAAATAGATTTTTGAAGTATAAACGACTTGAAATGTCGTTAAATAATAAACAAAGCTTTTGTACTAAGACAAAGTTTGGGAACAGAGTTTTAGAAATAAGAACCAGGAAGCTCTGCAACACCCTGACTAGCTTAAAACTAAAACTAATACTTTTATCTTACTTCGCTCTATAATTTACATACCTCTAGTTTTTTTCTTTTCTTTTTTCTTTTTGAAAAATTTTTAATTTGTTATTTTAATTTATATTCATATTTTGATGTGTTTTTACTTTTTTAGTTATTTGGGAAGCCCTTTGTAACGTTGTTTTGAGAAGTGCTATTTAAATAAATCAAGTTATGACAACAGGCCACTTTAGTCATGTTGAAATAGACGTTTTCAGTTCAACGAAATGTTGGATAAGTTTAATGAATTAATTAATTTACACCATAGTTAAAAGAACCCTGTGATGTTTTTGACATTGTGGAGTAATGTTTTCTTCTTTTTGGAACCAGCACGTCTGATCAGTATTTACTTTATACACAGTAATGTAGAATATATCCTCCTTGTTTATCCATTCACCATCACAAGTGCATCATTCTACTTACATCTGACTTTAACCTCAGCTGGCTGTGACTTTCCACTTCCAATGTCATTGGTGGCTTCACAGCTGTACAGTCCACTGTCAGAGGGACTGGCTGAATTCACCCTGAAGGTCTGAGTCTGAGTCTGTTGGATGATTTCCTCTCTCCCATCAGTCGTCTTCCTCCAGGTGACAGAGCTCACTGGTGGGTTGGACTCGGCAGAACAGCTCAGTGTCAACGACCCATTTTCATTCACATCAAGACCAGGATTGGCTTGAACTGTCACATGGTTGGGACTGTCTGCAGTAACCAAAGATATAGAAAACAGAGAACTGTCAGATTTAACCACTGTCCAATATAATGGTCTTTATAACATAGAATAACCTGCATAATATATGTTTTTATGTTTCATCAGGATGTAAATCAAGGTAAGTTTGGAGACAGTGGATTAGGGATCACAATAACATGCAAACCGGTGAAAATAGAACATTGCATGAAACCAAAATGTATACTATCAGAAACCGTATAATTACTGGGAGTCACAAGGCTTCATATCAACATAATTATACTTTACTCTGGTGGATGAATTACAGAGATTTAAGTAAAAGTAGAAATATCGCAGAGCAAAAATACTCCATTACAAGTGTAGTATTTTAATTCATAATTAAAATAAGCAGCACAGTAGTTTAAAGCTGACATTTCACAGACAAGCTGGAAGCAGATGATCAAAGTATTTGAATTACATAAAAATGATCGGAAACATCACAGTACTTACACAGTACTTGTATGCACACTGGTTGACTCTTATCCCCTCCACCAATGAGGTTTGAGGAGCTGCATCTGTAACAAGCTTCATCTGCTCTTTGTATTGTTAAACTCAGCTCTCGTCTGTTTGTGTTCTTCCACCAAGAGTCAGTTTGTTGATTTTTGCTGCGGGACCAGGAGTAAGTCGTCGGGGCAGGATTGGCATCGGTGTCACAGGTTAACGTGAGAGAACCACCAACTTTCACTTGGTTATCAGAAGAGCCACTGACAGAAATGCTCGTCTTCCTCGGCTTATCTGGAAAAAGGACCCAAGTGAAATGACCTTTATCTCAACAACAGGTGAATCTGAAACAGAAGATTCTTTCAGGTTAATTCACAACCCAGATAGCACACGGATGTGGGCCACTTCAGGCAATGATCCATCACTTCTGGTCTTCTCGTGACTCAGGACAAATCTGGACCAAGACACTTGCTATGTGAGTGACGGTCCACTAAGAATGTAATATTGTGAAAACTATGCAGAAGATTTTAGTTCAGAATTCAAACTAAATCTATACATGAAGACAAAGTTTGGGGACAAAGCTTTTGAAACAAGAGCCCTGAG
The DNA here is from genome assembly GCF_947347685.1 of Pleuronectes platessa. NCBI lineage: Eukaryota > Metazoa > Chordata > Actinopteri > Pleuronectiformes > Pleuronectidae > Pleuronectes > Pleuronectes platessa. The sequence continues at coordinate 4,251,998 of NC_070635.1, forward strand.
ATTTAAGTACTTTCGGTTATAAATTCCTGAGGTGCTGTTGTTTCAACTGTCAGAAGTAAAAATTTATGAAAAAAATGGATTACTGAAGAAATACATGAGAAGATTTTTCTGCTGCATTGACAATTTTTTTTGTGGAAGATTTTGTCTGATTTGTTTGTTTAAAACATAAAGCTGCAGCTGAAACACTCACATTTCACCACCAACTCCTTCTGCTTGCTGTTCTTTGAGCCCTCAGTGTTCTGGGCACGGCAGACGTACCAGCCAGCGTCGGCTGAAGTCACAGTAAACGTGTGGTAGAGAGAGTTGATGGGTCGTGAATACAGATTTTCTTCAGGGATTATTTCAGCCTGATTATTTGTGTTGATCCTCATCAAGGTGAGAGTTGACTGTGGGAAACTTTCAACAGTGCAGCTGATGGTGATGGTCTGACCTTCTGTGACCTCAGACCTCATAGACAGTATAGGTTCAGTGGGCGGGTCTGTAGAGAGGAAGCAGAATCTTCTTTAAAGAAGGCACATTATGATTTTATTGTTGTTCTTCCCTCTAGTCTGTGTTATATAGGTTTCTTGTCAATGTAAAAGTTATCTAGAGCAAAAGATCCAACAATCTGTGGTAAAGGGAGCTCCTCTCTTGAAGCTCCTAAACTCCTCTTCATCAGTCCAGCCCATACGATTTAATGTACTAAGAAAAAGTTGGGGGACAAAGCCTTTGAAACAAGAGCCCATAGCTCTGCTGTGACATTAAAGATAGAGAGAGTGGCAGTTCCTCTTTCTTCTTTTAATAGAGCAAGTCATTGATTGTGGTTTTCCGCAGAGTTGTTCCTGTTCCATTTCTGCTGCTTTGATCAGAAACTTTAGTCCACGTGATCCGCGATGGAAGGAAACCTTCAACAGTGCACTTCAGAGTCAGAGTCTTGCCCTCACTAACACATTTTGGGTTAATCTGACTTCCGTCACATCTACGATAGATAAACAAACGTTTCACAGTCATATAATGTGGTTAAGAAAAAAGTTTCATTTGTAAAATTCAGCCAATCAGAAATGAAGTAGTTCTACTCACAGGTCACACTCAGAGTCGCAGTCTCCTCTGTGCTCACGTGTCCTTGGAAAAGGACCGTGCAGGTGATATATATATATATATATATATATGAAATGATGTGAGCAAACACGACACAGAGGAATTCCAATAATCAACGTATAATACTTTGGAAAACAAATGTATAGTTGAAATCCTAATCCCAAATTAAACCTTGTCAGTAGCAAATCTTTTTAATGGCAAACTATTTCCACCTATTTTCTTCATAACTATAAAGTTGGCGTTTAAGTAAAATAAAAAGTGAATACCTGTCTCAGCATCGCTGACTCTCACAGAGAAAAGCAGAGTCGCCCAGATGAGAACAAACATCTCTTCTTCTTCTTCTTCCTCCAACGAACCTGACACAGAACATACAGTAACGGAACCAGAGGACAGTCTACCATCGAAATCATCGTCTTAATAAAGGATGTTGCACGTTTGGATTTTCCTTGAGTCGCTCTTTTAGGAGAACAAGCAGCAGCTCTGAATCGATTTACATCTCACACCTTCACTTCACCAGCAGAGCCAGGAATGAGGCAAAGATGGTTACATAAACCTTTACATTTCAGAACATTATATATGTTAAGCATTAGTTAAATGTTGTATTTTACCTTTCTCTCTCCCTCTCTCTCTGTTTCTGCTCTGAAGTGACTTCTGCTCTTGTTGCTTTTCTGTCTACTCCCCAATTATCACACTCAACAGTTTAAGGAAGTCACTGCTGAGAAATGTTTTTCCTGTGCACATCGACAGGTTCACACTGTGATGTGTAAGAGGTTGGAACACCATATTTGTCTTTGTGTATTTTAATAGGAGCTTTCTGCAGAAAGGATCAACAAAGAGAGTCACAGGGATCTCAGTGAAGATGGAGAACAGTCAAATGCAATGATCTTATATAGAAGAACTAAGGCCGTTTGTCCGAGCCAGTTCAGACTGGTTCTCTAGGCCAAGTTTGAGACAGGAAATAGTTTTTCTCAGTTGTTAACACACAAAAAGCGAAAATTCTGCACAATTTGCACAACCTTCACTTCATGTACCAATCGCTCAACCCAATTTGGCACTACTTCACACTCCCTTATCTGCATTAGACTCTGATTTCCTTCATTACACTCTGATGTCAATTACACATCACCTTGTTGTCAAAACACTACACACAATGTTCAGTTGTTGCACACACTTCTCAAGTAAATTCTCCAAGCATCAACCTACAACACACAAATACTCAAATCTCTAAACATTCAGGTCTGTTGAGCAATTTCACTGCATTTACACAGCTGAACAGGAGACTGAAACTGTAGATATGGTTCGTGAGAACAACTCTATCACACTCAGACAAATTAAAACTAGGATCCTGGCTGACCATGCTACATTTAGAAACGTCCAGACCGTCAGCCTCCCTACATTGGACCGTATTCTTCATAGGAATGCCATGTGGATGAAACAAGTGTTCCAGGTCCCATTCAAACGGAACACAGCCATCAAGGAGTTACAGTGAGAGTTTGTGCTTGTAAGTACCAACAATCAGCACTGACACATGCATGTATTGTACCTGTAATCCAATATTGTTCCTTTTCTACAGTGTCTCACTGTAGCCCACTGTGTTGACCTCTCTGTGTCCATACTGTAACTTGCATTCTCATGCTGTCTGAATCAGCGGATCCAGGCGCATGACACAGCTCATGTGCTGTACCAGTACATCTTATATATCTTTATTGATGAGGTGGGATTCAACCTGGTGAAGAGGAGGTGACGGGGCAGAAACGTCATTGGCCAGCGGGCCAGTGTTCAGGTCCCCGGCCAGCGTGGTGGGAACATCACAATGTGTGCTGCAATGAATCACCATGGGGTGTTGCACCGTCACACCCACCTAGGGGCCTATAACGCTGCCCGTCTCCTCGTCTTCCTGGATGGCCTGCATGACCTGCTGGTACCACCTGACCAGACAGATGACCCACAGTGGATCAATCACGTTGTCATCCGGGACAATGTGAGCTTTCAAGTGCGGGAGTAGTTCCAGGACCACCCACATTTTTCCGTTCTATACCTTCCACCTTATTCTCCTTTCCTGAATCCCATTGAGGAATTATTTTCAGCTTGGAGGTGGAAGGTGTATGAACGGAACCCACCGGACCGGGTCCCACTGCTCCAGGCCATGGAGGAGGCCTGTGGCGACGTGAGTGTCGAGGCCTGTCAGCATTGTGTGTGTGAGTTTTTTAGTTTTCTGTGTACAGTTTTGAGAAAGCCGTTATTGTTTTGAAAAACGTGTGTTAACGATTGTGAAAAACTGTAATTTTTGTGAAGGGGGGGCGGGGTTGAGTAGGACGGTTTACAGTTCTGTACTGTTTTCTGTGTGTACCGAAATAAACCTTTTTATGCTGCATATTTGTGTGCTGTTTTATGTTTGTCTATGAAAAAAGTAGGCCTACACTGAGACATTTTACAAAAGGAGAAATGGCTCATTCATTCATATGGTGTGTTCCATTTTGATTGTGTTTTCAATTTTGCACTTCAGTGTGCTGTAAATGCTTGATAGTGTGCAAGCAAATGCTTAGTTGTATGTTCCCAATGAATGGTATGTGTGTGTCATTTGAAAATATGGCTGTGTGTACCAAATGAAAACACGAGTTCCATTTTGTGAACAGTTAAGAGATTTGATGGCAAAGAGTCATCTTGCAAAGGGAGTGTCAGGTTTAGCATTTTGTGTGTGAGGTTTTCAGTTGTCTGTGTGCAGTTTTGAGAAAGCCGTTATTGTTTTGAAAAACGTGTGTTAACAATTGTGAAAAACTGTAAGAAGACATTTAGAAACATTACACCTCAGTCACATGCAGGCACGTGCATAGACATTTTGGGCGGCAGGTGCTCAAACCAAAAAAAAGGGCACCAATTGCCAAAATTATTTATGAAATTAAAAATAAAAATAATAAATAAATAGTAGAACAGTAAAACTGCCTTTAAATTCTCTATCTGTCTGTCTGTCTGTCTGTCTGTCTGTCTGTCAGTATCTCTCTCCCTGTCTCTAGTGAGCGCCGCCGAGCATGTCGGGGTGAAATTTGTGCACGTGCCTGCTCACATGCATGTGTTCTTTTTCAAGACGTAACTTAAGGTTTAAATGGTCCGTTGATAGAAATGCATCACAAAATAATGTGCTTTCTTGACGCAATGCATTTTGTGTGTACATGCATGTTCCTGAAACTCTTTCACACTGTGACATGTTCACAAATCCAACAATAATGTCAATAAACTTAAAGTTCATCATTTGTTCCAACATATTTCATTTTATTTTGAGCAACAGGATATTTACATTTCATGTGTGTGGGTTTGGATTAAGTTCACAAAACTGGAAAGCACAAAAAAAAACATTCAGCAGTGATTCTCAGCATTTCTTATCTAACTGCATGTCATTTAAATATATATAGATTATATAAAAAGTTAATTATACAATCATTTTACACTCACATTATTTACATTTTAAGTTTCAAAATAAGGATTTAAACTGTTTATCCCTCACATTTAGCTTTGTTCACTATTTTCTCCAGAACCTTTAATTAACAGTTTTAAATATTGATATATTATATTTTAGCTCAGTAATGTAACTTCTGTGCCTTCTTGCTAACTTGTTTTAAAATATTCCTAATGGCAACACGATTTAACACATGAACTCTTCAGACTCTCTGTGATGACTTATTGTGAATATAAACTTCCTCAGGCCCGAGGTAGCTGTAAAAAGCAGGACGAGAACATCTCGGGTCAAATCCTGACGTTAGAGTAAAGACTCTCATCTTGGTGTGAGCTGCTGGAGTCTCTGTTGGTCGTCTGACGTCGGGGCGTTGCTGTGAATCTCACCTGTGGAAAGTTCAGTTCCACTTCACCTTCACTGGTGTGGTCGTCCAATAGATTTGGAGATGTTGGTGCACGTGCAGCTGCATCACTAATGTCATCATAGTCCCGCAGGTTCTCTGGTTCCTTCTAGGATGAGAGTGAAGGTAGTTTATAGATTATTTGTGCTACAATTTCTGGATTAAATTCACCTAATAGCAAAATATACGGACTGATATAACAAAATGAGAGGGCACGGTTCCTGACCTTTTTAACTCGTGTTGGCTTGGACACCTTCGCATACACGGAGTCTTCTTCCACCTTTCTTTGCTTCTTCCTTGAAAAACAAATATCAACATGACATGTGCTGATTAATAACGACTTTTTTGTTCTGGTATTGTAACACAAAGATTAAATTCTCACTTCAGATTATTCTTAAAGTTCAGAGGAGCGTAGTTGACAGAATCCTCCTCGGTGTTTCCAGCTTTCTGTCTTGTGGGGTTTTGTTCAGAGGCAGCCTGAGCAGATTTAGACAGAAAACATCATTGATTATCAAGCAGCAACTGAATCTCTTCATTCATGCTCTAAAATGGATGCTGTTCAGGTTGTCTTTTAATTACTGGCCCCAGTATACTGAGATATAAGTGCACTGATAGACAGCTACTGACAGGGCAAACAGTGAGGGCAGGATATGGAAGAACAAGGAGGGAAAAGCAACAGCTTGAACAGTAAAAGACACATCCGCCTGTAGAGCCAGATTAATACTGATGATAGAAGATGGAAGGCAGCAGCTCTACATGGTCAATTTGAGGGGTTGTAGATATCATGATAGATTATTTTATTCGTAATTTTTAAAAATGATGTGCACATGTTGTTGTCTTGTTTCAGATCCTTGCATTGTGTGTTCTCAAAATAAAACAAATAACAGATTCTGGGACTTTGGATGCTTTGTAATATCACCATTAAAACATATTTGATAACATATTATTGAAATTATGACTTTAGAGCAGGGGTTTTCAAACAGGGGTCAGCGGCCCTTTGGTGGTCCGTGACGGCATTGCAGAGGGTCTGCGAAATTAACTTTGATATTTCAACACATTTCCAGATTACTCTTGAATATCATGAAAAATATCTAAAATAAGAGAAATATATATAAAATAATGTAAAGGTGATGAGGGGAACCTTGAAACCGGCTTGGGGCTAGAAACTGCAGGTAGTTTTCCCCTGTGCATGCGTGTTAAAGAGAGATGTACAAGAGCGGTTGACCTAGGTAGAAAAACTCTCAGGAGGTGTTGGAGATGTAGTTTGTGTGATGGGAATTTTTGTTTTCCCAAAAAGAAGGCCCAAAAGGGCAGCATTAATAATGACACTATGAAATAAAACAAAAGAGTGAAAAACAAATACTTTGTAATAAGAAAAATGAATTGGCATAATAGCCAAAACAATTAATTGCAATAACAGTCAACTTTACCACGTTCGCTGGTTGAGAAACAATTTCTTAGGAGAGTTATAACACTTATGTCTATCGAGTAGCAGTTCTCCCAACAGAATGAATAGACAAGCTTAAATCGGGCCTAAGCACGCCCCTACAGTTGGCACAAACCATGATTGTTATTGATCACCTTTACTCTCACGTACTCTCAACATGTCAGCTACATGTCTGTACATTTAAGTCATGAACGTTATATATTGATGTACATATGGTTCTGAGATGCAGTACAACTACAAACTGCATTTTAATTATGTTTTCAATTCGTAAACACTGAAAATCAACCATTTTTGTTGTTTTTTACACAGATTTTTCTAGATTTGTTAAGTAGATATATTTAGATTTGCTTTAGAGTATTTGGAAGAATCAGTAGTTTTACAGCTGTAACAGGTTAGAAGTGATCAGGCAGAGGCTTAAATATCCTGAATCTTAGACCTGTACTCTCCTTTATCACTGTTTCCTACGATTTCAATATACATAAAGCCAATTAGATATAAATGTTGAAGTTTCAACAACTGGTTGTTAAATAATTAAAAAAATCTATTGTGCTACGACACGGTTCTGACAACAGGCCACCATGACTCGACACTTTGAATTAAACTCTTTTTAATATAAATCTTCTTGAGTTTTACTAAAGTCTCTGTTTAAAGACTGTTTTAACTTATTGTTTTCTAGTTTAAAGTGTCTCAACCTGGGACTCACCTGGGGCAGATTCAAAAGGCTGTAAACAAGGTTGATGTCGGTCGGAGGCCTGTGGAATATAAAAGATATGTAAGAATAAACATATGCATACAGAGTGAATGACTATTATAAATAACAGGGCAGACTTTCATTGTGCTATTCATGTCGGAGGATATAGAACATAAATGGATGCTTTGACTATAGCATGAGCAGCAGCCATGTCTGACTCTGTCCAACATGATGATCCTTGTCCTGGGTGGGGACAGTGTGTTGAGTGGGTGTGGTCTTACGTGCTGTCTGGAAGAGGCTGGTGTTCAGGGGCGTCTGGACGACTCAACTGCTCCGAAAAACCAGAAGGGGATTTGGTGTTTGTTGTTCCTTGTTGAATAGATTTTTTCCTCCTGAGTCTGAAAACATAGAGGGACATGATGTGGTTACACATGCCGGACCATCTCTGAAATGTATTTATTTAATCAAATGCACTTCTTATTCATTCACCTTAAAACTATGACGATTAAAATGATGATAATCAGGACAAATAGAGCAGGAACGAGGAACTTCAGGATGTGCAGAGAGTTTCCTGTGGCTAAAAGAGAGAGAGCATCATATCGAGCTTCACCTTTGGCTACCGAAATCAAATCATTTACTCCTTGATTCTTATTTTGTTTTTGTGCGAAGGATGTAGGAAATGGGATGTACTGATGGACAACCAGAAAACATGATCTGATACAAACCTCCCACATGTCTCCTGAACAATAAAACACACAGTTATAAGGCCTTGAAATTCACTCGCGTTCAAACAGATGGACGGGATCAGACAAACTTTGATCTACTTCATTTTGAGCGATGCAGTAGTAGACTCCTGACTGGTTTGAGTACACTGTGTGGTTTTGATGCTCGGACACAAGTTCATCCTGTTCCTCTCCCTGACTCTTCCTGTACCATGAGTAGTGTTGGACTGGGGGAAAGCTGTGACTGAAGCAGCTCAGCATCACGGAGCTCCTCCCGTCAAGCTCCTGCTTCTCTGCCGACTCCGTGATGTGTGTGTGTTTTGAAACGTATTTTCGCACCAGTTAATGGGCATTGAAACAATAAAAGATAAAACAGACTGGCTTTAGATTCTCCTGATGAAACTTTCAATTTTTCTCTCAGCAATTTCTCTTCCTAGAAAAGGGTTAACCCTAACAGCCACTGATTTTGGGTAAGTGTTCCATTTTTTTACTTATTTCTGATCAGGTTTGCTAAACCTTATTTTGAATGACATCATATTGTGGAGTAATTTTTTCTTCTTTTTGGAACCAGCAGGTCTGATCAGTATTTACTTTATACACAGTAATGTAGAATATATCATTTAAGTTCTTACGGTTATAAATTCCTGATGTGCTGTTGTTTCAACTATCAGAAGTACAAATTAATGAAAAAACTGGATCACTGAGAAAATACATGAGAAGATTTTTCTGCTGCATTGACAATTTTTTTTATGGAAGATTTTTTCTGATTTGTTTGTTTAAAACATAAAGCCGCAGCTGAAACACTCAGAATCTTCTTCAAAGAAGGAACATTATGATTTTATTGTTTTTCTTCCCTCAGTGTCAACAACACATTTTCCTTTACATCAAGACCAGGTGAATTACGAGACATTTTTAATTGTTATTAAATGTATCTTCATATTTTGATGTGTTGTTACTATATATGTTATATCGGGAGCACTTTGTAACGTTGTTTTTAGAAGAGCTATTTAAATAAATCAAGTTATGAACACTTAACAGGACACTTAAGTCATGTTGAAATAGTAGAAACTCCTCTTCATCAGTCCAGCCCATACGATTTAATGTACTAAGAAAAAGTTGGGGGGACAAAGCCTTTGAAACAAGAGCCCTGAGCTCTGCTGTGACATTAAAGATAGAGAGAGTGGAAGTTCCTCTTTCTTCTTTGTAATAGAGCAAGTCATTGATTGGGGTTTTCCGCAGAGTTGTTCCTGTTCCATTTCTGCTGCTTTGGTCAAAAACTTTAGTCCACGTGATCAGCGATGGAAGGAAACCTTCAACACTTCACTTCAGAGTCAGAGTCTCGCCCTCACTAACACATTTTGGGTTAATCTGACTTCCTTCACATCTACGATAGATAAACAGACGTTGCACAGTCATATAATGTGGTTAAAGCACAAAGTTTCCTGTTGTAAATTCAGCCCCTCAGAAATTAAGAAGTTCTACTCACAGCTCACACTCAGAGTTGCCGTCTCCTCTGTGCTCACGTTTCCTTGGAAGAGGACCGTGCAGGTGATGCTGGTTCCGTGATGTTCAGCTGAAGGGGAGAAGGACAGAGTCGAGCTGCGTCTCTTAGCGAACTCAGCCACGTTCTCAGTTTTGAATGCCGTGATGTTTCCTGTGAGGTCAGCGTTGCTCTCTCCTCTTCCTCGCCACCTCCAGGTGAATGTAGGTTCAGATCCAGAGCAGAGACCAGGAGCAGTGCAGGTCAGTGTGGTCAGCTGTCCTTCCGTCAGAGGTGGAATCATCACTGTGGGCCTCTGACTCAGACCTGATGGGAGACCAGTTCATGAATGGAGTCAGATCAGAACGTCGTCATTCATTTCATTCACTTTTTAAAAAATGGGGCAACGATAGGAATCTGCATCAGCTAAACAACGGCCAAAATTACTTTATGTTTCACCCATAGACTGTGAATAAAGATGGACGACATGACAGCTCCACTAAAGTGAAGCCAAATTCCCTTGATCACCCTCTGGTGGTTGGCTGCAGTACAGGTCATTAACCATGCCACCTCCATGTTAGTAAATGGGACATGGATCAAAAACTCAAACTTCACCTCAAATGAACTTTTCACAAGAACTGTTTCCGTCACTTCCAGGAGATCATATCACACTGATGTTTGTTAAATTGCAAATTCTTCAGAAAGTTTGTTTCTAATACGTTTTTTGGTGTTAGCCTCTGTAACGGGATGAAACATCTTAATTGGTCTTACAATCGGTTGAGCCCATGAACTGACTGGACTTTGACACCACTCTACATCACAACATCTCTACTGTGCAAACTTTGACACCAAAAGTGCAACGTGGCATCACACGTATTTTGTACAACGGAAGGAAATGGAGAAGTGTTGTTCATGTTTATTTGCAGCCTATGGCCCAAATACACCAAACATGTCATACAGCAGGATGGTTCATACCTTGAACAGAGACAGTTGCTCTTTGGGAGAATTTGGAAAATGAACCTGAACTCGGTAAAGTGTTAACTCTGAGTTGATATGTTCCAGAGTCCGACTCCTTCAGGTCATTGACGATGATGCTGCAGTTTTTCTGGCTCACATCAGACTCCAGCAGTGACACTCGTCCTTTAAACTCCGACTGAACCTTATCGCTGAAGGTTTTACTGTGGAAAATCATGTCTCCATGACCACATCTCTGTTTGGTCGATTCACATTTAAACCAAACTATATGTAAGACTTTGATATCCTCAGGAACAGTGAAGGAGCATGGTATCACGACACAGAGTCCGGCCTCCGCTGTTATTTCTCCTTCAACTAGAGTGATACAGTAATCTGTCAACGGACAACTTTGTTTCCCCCACACTGAAGAACCTGTCAATGCAAACATTAAGAGAAAAACAGGGAGAGAGATTATTTAAACTTTTAAAATATACCAAAAAAGAAGAAAGGCTACTTAAAAAACAATAGAACATGTGAATCTGTCAGTTTTACACAGTTTTATATATATATATATATATATATATATATATATATATAAAACTGTGTAAAATATATATATATATATATATATATATATATATGAAATGAGGTTAGCAAACACGACACAGAAGAATTCCAATAATCAACGTATAATACTTTGGAAAACAAATGTATAGTTGAAATCCTAATCCCAAATTAAACCTTGTCAGTAGCAGATCTTTTTAATGGCAAACTATTTCCACCTATTTTCTTCATAACTATAAAGTTGGCATATAAGTAAAATAAAAAGTGAATACCTGTCTCAGCATCACTGACTCTCACAGAGAAAAGCAGAGTCGCCAAGATGAGAACAAACATCTCTTCTTCTTCTTCTTCCTCCAACGAACCTGACACAGAACATACAGTAACGGAACCAGAGGACAGTCTACCATCGAAATCATCGTCTCAATAAAGGATGCTGCCTGTTCGGATTTTCCTCTTTTAGGAGAACAAGCAGCAGCTCTGAATCGATTTACATCTCACACCTTCCCTTCACCAGCAAAACCAGGAATGTGTCAAAGATGGTTACATAAACCTTTACATTTCAGAATATTATATATGTCAAGTATTAGTTAAATGTTGTATTTTACCTTTCTCTCTCCCTCTCTCTCTGTTTCTGCTCTGAAGTGACTTCTGCTCTTGTTGCTTTTCTGTCTACTCCCCAATTATCACACTCAACCGTTTAAGGAAGTCACTGCTGAGAAATGTTTTTCCTGTGCACATCGACAGGCTTTTACACACTGTGATGTGTAAGAGGCTGGAACACCATATTTGTCTTTGTGTATTTTAATAGGAGCTTTCTGCAGAAAGGATCAACAAAGAGAGTCACAGGGATCTCAGTGAAGATGGAGAACAGTCAAATGCAAGGATCTTATATAGAAGAACTAAGGCCGTTTGTCCGATCCAGTTCAGACTGGTTCTGTAGGCCAAGTTTGAGACAGGAATTAGTTTTTCTCAGTTGTTAACACACAAAAAGCGAAAATTCTGCACAATTTGCACAACCTTCACTTCATGTACCAATCGCTCGACGCAATTTGGCACTACTTCACACTCCCTTATCTGCATTAGACTCTGACTTTCCTTCATTACACTCTGATGTCAATTACACATCACCTTGTTGTCAAAACACTACACACAATGTTCAGTTGTTGCACACACTTCTCAAGTAAATTCTCTAAGCATCAACCTACAACACACAAATACTCAAATCTCTAAACATTCAGGTCTGTTGAGCAATTTCACCGCATTTACACAGCCGAACAGGAAACTGAAATTATAGATATGGTTCGTGAGAACAACTCTATCACACTCAGACAAATAAAAACTAGGATCCTGGCTGACCATGCTACATTTAGAAACGTCCAGACCCTCAGCCTCTCTACATTGGACCGTATTCTTCATAGGAATGCCATGTGGATGAAACAAGTGTTCAGGGTCCCATTCAAACGGAACACAGACATGAAGGAGTTACAGTGAGAGCTTGTACTTGTAAGTACCAACATTCAGCACTGACACATGCATGTATTGTACCTGTAATCCAATATTGTTCCTTTTCTACAGTGTCTCACTGTAGCCCACTGTGTTGACCTCTCTGTGTCCATACTGTAACTTACATTCTCATGCTGATCCAGGAGCATGACACAGCTCATGTGTTGTACCAGTACATCTTTATTGATGAGGTGGGATTCAACCTGGTGAAGAGGAGGTGACGGGGCAGAAACGTCATTGGCCAGCGGGCCATTGTTGAGGTCCCCGGTCAGCGTGGTGGGAACATCACACTGTGTGCTAAAATGAATCACCATGGGGTGTTGCACCGTCATCCCCACCTAGGGGCCTATAACGCTGCCCGTCTCCTCATCTTCCTGGATGGCCTGCATGACCTGCTGGTACCACCTGACCAGGTAGATGACCCACAGTGGATCAATCACGTTGTCATCCGGGACAATGTGAGCTTTCAAGTGCGGGAGTGGTTCCAGGACCACCCACATTTTTCCATTCTATACCCTCCACCTTATTCTCCTTTCCTGAATCCCATTGAGGAATTCTTTTCAGCTTGGAGGTGGAAGGTATATGAACGGAACCCACAGGACCGGGTCCCACTGCTCCAGGCCATGGAGGAGGATTGTGGCAACATGAGTGTCGAGGCCTGTCAGCATTTTGTGTGTGAGGTTTTTAGTTTTCTGTGTGCAGTTTTGAGAAAGCCGTTATTGTTTTGAAAAACGTGTGTTAACGATTGTGAAAAACTGTAATTTTTGTGAGGGGGGGAGTTGAGTAGGCCGGTTTACAGTTCTGTACTGTTCTCTGTGTGGACCGAAATAAACCTTTTTATGCTGCATATTTGTGTTCTGTTTTATGTTTGTCTATGAAAAAAGTAGGCCTACACTGAGACATTTTACAAAAGGAGAAATGGCTCATTCATTCATATGGTCTGTTCCATTTTGATGATTGTGTTTTCAATTGTTCACTTCAGTGTGCTGTAAATGCTTGATAGTGTGCAAGCAAATGCTTAGTTGTGTGTTCCCAATGAATGGTATGTGTGTGTCATTTGAAAATATGGCTGTGTGTACCAAATGAAAACACGAGTTCCATTTTGTGAACAGGTAAGAGATTTGATGGCAAAGAGTCATCTTGCAAAGGGAGTGTCAGGTTTAGCATTTTGTGTGTGAGGTTTTCAGTTGTCTGTGTGCAGTTTGAGAAAGCCGTTATTGTTTTGAAAAACGTGTGTTAACAATTGTGAAAAACTGTAATAACAGCTCCTTGCACTGTCGTGCTCGGGCCCTAATAACCCAGGGAAAGAGAATCATGGGCAACGGATGAATGAACAAAAGGGGGCTGGGGCTGCTGCTGGTGCTGCTGGTGCTGCTGGTGCTTTGTTGAGGTGGTGAACAACTGGAACTGGTCTGAGATGCCCGGCCATCTGTTGATCTTAAGAGACAGCAGACATCAAATAATAATCTCACCACACGTAAGCGAGACCTCTTAACACAGATCTCATGGACTATACCAGTGATTCTCAAACTGTTTGGCGCCCCCCACCGGTGGGGCGCGGAGGCATACCTGCGGCTCTTCAGCCCCTCTGCAGAAAGTACGATGAAGCCTGTCTTGCTCTTGGGTTCACAGTCAATGCAGTAGGACATGAGGAGAGACCAGTGTGGATTTTATGTCTGAAAAGTCTATGAGACCCAACAAATTAAGAAGACATTTAGAAACATTACACCTCAGTCACATGCAGGCACGTGCATAGACATTTTGGGCGGCAGGTGCTCAAACCAAAAAAAAGGGCACCCATTGCCAAAATTATTTATGAAATTAAAAATAATAATAATAAATAAAAAACACAGTAGGATATTTTCAACTTATATATTTATTTTTGTTAACAAACTAACTCAAATTATCAAATTGAATAAATAAATGAATAACAGGCAAAAACAGACAAAACAAGGCCAACTGACAGAGTTGAAGCATAAGCAGCATTACACTAATAATATACCACAATATATCTCACCAGACTGTCCGGTAGCTCAACTTAAGACCTACCTTCTTTTCAATAATGACGATTTTAAATGAACCAAAACTACTGAACTTGTCTAATTTGTAGAACAGTAAAACAGCTTTTAAATACTCTGCCTGCCTGTCTGCCTGTCTGTCTGTCTGCCTGTTTATCTGCCTGTCTGTCTGTCTGTCTGTCTGTCTGTCTGTCTGTCTGTCTGTCTGTCTGTCTGTCTGTCTGTCTGTCTGTCTGTCTGCCTGTCTGCCTGCCTGTCTGTCTGTCTGTCTGCCTGTATCTCTCTCCCTCTCTCTTGTGAACGCCGCGGAGCATGTCGGGGCGAAATTCTGACAAGAACTCAAATAAATGCCCCGTCAGATATCAAAACAAATTTTGGGGAAATTTATGACAGAGAGAGTATTTTTTATTTTTAACTATTGATGAATGAAGAAAAAATTGGGCTCCAGCATAAGGGGCACTTTTCTCATCCAGTGCAAAAGGGCCGGTGCTTGAGCACCACTGTCTATCTGTGCACGTGCCTGCTCACATGCATGTGTTCTTTTTCAAGACGTAATTTAAGGTTTAAATGGTCCGTTGATAGAAATGCATCACAAAATAATGTGCTTTCTTGACGCAATGCATTTTGTGTGTACATGCATGTTCCCGAAACTGTTTCACACTGTGACATGTTCACGATCCAACAATAATGTCAATAAACTTAAAGTTCATCATTTGTTCCAACATATTTCATTTTATTTTGAGCAACAGGATATTTACATTTCATGTGTTTGGGTTTGGATTAAGTTCACAAAACTGGAAAGCACAAAAAAAACATTCAGCAGTGATTCTCAGCATTTCTTATCTAACTGCATGTCATTTATATATATATAGATTATATAAAAAGTTATTAATACAATAATTTTACATTTTAAGTTGCAAAATAAGGATTTTAACAGTTTTAAATATTGATATATTATATTTAAGCTCAGTAATGTAACTTCTATGCCTTCTTGCTAACTAGTTTTAAAATATTCCAAATGGCAACACGATTTAACACATGAACTCTTCAGACTCTCTGTGATGACTTATTGTGAATACAAACTTCCTCAGGCCCGAAGTAGCTGTAAAAAGCAGGATGAGAACATCTCGGGTCAAATCCTGACGTCAGAGTAAAGACTCTCATCTTGGTGTGAGCTGCTGGAGTCTCTGTTGGTCGTCTGACGTCGGGGCGTCGCTGTGAATCTCACCTGTGGAAAGTTCAGTTCCACTTCACCTTCACTGGTGTGGTCGTCAAATAGAGTTGGAGATGTTGGTGCACGTGCAGCTGCATCACTAATGTTTTCATAGTCCTGCAGGCTCTCTGGTTCATTCTAGGATGAGAGGGGAGGTAGTTTATAGATTATTTGTGTGACACTCTCTGGATGTAAGTCACAATAAAGTTCATACAAGACTCACATCTGATTCTTTAAGGACTCGAAGACATTTTTCTTGATTTAATTGTTTTGTTTGTTGCACAGAATAAATGGGTGAAGGGGAGGTTTCATCTTCTGACGATTTTTGTTTCCTCTAACCACATGATTATCAAGCAGCAACTGAATCTCTTCATTCAGGCTCTAAAATGGATGCTGTACAGATTGACTTTTAAATAATGGCCCCAGTATACTGAGATATAAGTGCACTGATAGAGAGCTACTGACAGGGCAAACAGTGAAGGCAGGATATGGAAGAACAAGGAGGGAAAAGCAACAGCTTGAACAGTAAAAGACACATCTGCCTGTAGAGCCAGATTAATACTGATGATAGAAGATGGAAGGCAGTAGCTCTACATGGTCAATTTGAGGGGTTGGAGATATCATGATAGATTTATCATTTTAAAATCTAATGTGCACATGTTGTTTTTTTCCAGATCCTTGGATCTTGTGTTCTTAACATAAAATTAACAAAACATTCTGGGACTTTGGAGGCTTTGTAATATCACCATTAAAACATATTTGATTACATATTATTGAAATTATGACATCATTTAGAGTATTTAGAAGAATTAGTAGTTTTACAGCTGTAACAGGTCAGAAGTGATGAGGCAGAGGCTTAAATATCCTGAATCTTATAACTGTACTCTCCATAATCACTGTTTGCTATGATTTCCAATATTCAAATAATCAATTAGAAATAGATTTTTAAGTTTAAACAAATGTGTCATTACCGAAAAACCAGAAGGGGATTTGATGTTTGTTGTTCCTTGTTGAACAGATTTCCTCCAGTATCTGAAAACATAGAGGGACATGATGTGGTATAACAATCCAGACCATCTCTGAAATGTATTTATTGAATTTGATCAAATGCACTTCTTATTCATTCACCTTAAATTTACCACAATTACACTGATAATCATCAGGAGAAGTAGAGCAACAACGAGGAACCTCAGGTTCTCCAGATAGTTTCCTGTGGTCAAAAGAGAGAGAGCACCATATAGACACTGAGTTGTGAACATGGAGAATTAGTTTCAACTTTATTCCTTGTGCAGATATTTATTTAAGACTGAACTAGAAATACTGTTCTGTAGTTGTTTACCTCCATCAACCAAGATTCACCGGGCCACTGTGACCTTTGACCACTGATATCTAATCACTTCACATCTTTGAGTTCTCATCGAAAGTTGAGGAATTTCTCTAAAGGCGGTTTTGTAAAATGACTTACAAGAGGACAAGATACGTGTTTTGTGAGGCCACTTTTGACCTTGACCTTTGACCCTTGACTGCCAAATCAAATCACTAACTCCTTGAGTCTAATTGTGTGTTTATTCCCTCAAGGCGTTACGTGGGTATTGCTTTTACAAGGCAAAAGTATGCTTTGTGAATTCACAGTTTTGTGAGGACACAATCTTAACCTTTGACCTCCACATTCTTAAAATGTCATTCCTGAATCACACTGAACATTTACATTTAAGGTTTAAAGAAATTCCCTGAAGACCTTCTAGAGATGTCACGTTCACAAACATAGGACGTATGGACATACAACCAGAAAACATGATCTGATATAAACCTCCCACATGTCTCCTGAGCATAAAACACACAGTTATAAGACCTTGAAATTCACTCACGTTCAAACAGATGGACGGGATCAGACAAACTGTGATCTACTTCATTTTGTGCGATGCAGTAGTAAACTCCTGACTGGTTTGAGTACACTGTGTGGTTTTGATGCTCTGACACAAGTTCATCCTTTTCCTCTCCCTGACTCTTCCTGTACCATGAGTAGTGTTGCACTTGGGGAAAGCTGTGACTGAAGCAGCTCAGCATCACGGAGCTCCTCCCGTCAAGCTCCTGCTTCTCTGCCGACTCCGTGATGTGTGTGTGTGCAACTAGCCGGGAAATTCAGGAGAAAAGACAACGTCATTTTCTGAACATCATCAAATATCAAAAATGAATAACACAACAAATCTTTAAAGCCAGACTGAGAAGAATGTGAAACTTTAAATGGGAGAATAAAACAGACTGGCTTCAGATTCACCTGGTGAAACTATCAATTTTTTTCTCAACAATCTCTCTTTGAAAAAAAATACAGCCACTGATTTAATGTTACTGTTCCTTTTTTTTATACTTATTTTTTAGCAGGTTTGCTAAACGTTATATTGAATGATTTGTACAAAAAGTCTATCTGAAATAGATTTTTGAAGTATAAACGACTTTAAATGTCGATAAATAATAAACAAAGCTTTTGTACTAAGACAAAGTTTGGGAACAGAGTTTTAGAAATAAGAACCCTGAAGCTCTGCAACACCCTGAGTAGCTTAAAACTAAAACTAATACTTTTATCTTACTTCGCTCTATAATTTACATACTTCTAGTTTTTATTCTTTTTTTGTAATTTGGGAATCACTTTGTTACGTTGTTTTGTGAAGTGCTATTTAAATATATCAAGTTATGACAACAACCACTTTAGTCATGTTGAAATAGACGTTTTCAGTTAAAAGAAATGTTGGATAAGTTTAATGAATGAATTAATTTAAACAATAGTGAAAAGAACCCTGTGTTGTTTTTGACATTGTGGAGTAATGTTCTCTTCTTTTTAGAACCTTCCTATCTGAAAAATACATAAGAAAAGCTACTTTTTTATAGATAGATTGTCTAAAGGAAGATTTGGTTTGATCTGTTTGGTTGAAAAAAAAGGCTGCAGCTGAAACAATCACATTTCACCACCAACTCCTCCCACTCACTGTCCTTTTAGCCCTCAGTGTTCTGGGCACGGCTGAAGTCACAGTAAACTTGTGGGAGAGAGAGTTGATGGGTCGTGAATTAAGATTATTTTCAGCGATTTTGAAAGACTGATTATTTGTGTTGATCCCCATCAAGGTGAGAGTTGACTGTGGGAAATTTTCAACAGTGCAGCTGACTCTGATGGTTTGACCTTCTGTGACCTCAGACCTCATAGACAGTATAGGTTCAGTGGGCGGGTCTGTAGAGAGGAAGCAGAATCTTCTTTAAAGAAGGCCCATTATAATTTTATTGTTGTTCTTCCCTCTAGTCTGTGTTATATAAGTTTCTTGTAAATGTAAAAGTTCTGCAGAGCAAAAGATCCAACAATCTGTGGTAAAGGGAGCTCCTCTCTTGAAGCTCCTTAACTCCTCTTCATCAGTCCAGCCCATACGATTTAATGTACTAAGAAAAAGTTGGGGGGACAAAGCCTTTGAAACAAGAGCCCTGAGCTCTGCTGTGACATTAAAGATAGAGAGAGTGGCAGTTCCTCTTTCTTCTTTGTAATAGAGCAAGTCATTGATTGTGGTTTTCCGCAGAGTTGTTCCTGTTCCATTTCTGCTGCTTTGATCAGAAACTTTAGTCCACTTGATCAACGTTTGAAGGAAACTTTCAACACTTCACTTCAGAGTCAGAGTCTCGCCCTCACTAACACATTTTGGGTTAATCTGACTTCCTTCACATATACGATAGATAAACACACGTTATACAGTCATATAATGTGGTTAAGAACAAAGTTTCTTGTTGTAAAAATAACCCCCCTAGGAAATGAACTAGTTCTACTCACAGCTCACACTCAGAGTCGCCGTCTCCTCTGTGCTCACGTGTCCTTGGAAGAGGACCGTGCAGGTGATGTTGGTTCCGTGATGTTTAGCTGAAGGGGAGAAGGACAGAGTCGAGCTGCGTCTCTTAGCGAACTCAGTCACGTTCTCAGTTTTGAAGGCCGTGATGTTTCCTGTGAGGTCAGCGTCGCTCTCTCCTCCTCCTCGCCACCTCCAGGTGAATGTAGGTTCAGATCCAGAGCAGAGACCAGGAGCAGTGCAGGTCAGTGTGGTCGGCTGTCCTTCAGTCAGAGGTGGAATCATCACTGTGGGCCTCTGACTCAGACCTGATGGGAGACCAGTTCATGAATGGAGTCAGATCAGAACGTCATCATTCACTTCATTCACATTTTTTTAAATGGGGCAACAATAGGAATCTGCATCAGCTAAACAACGTCCAAAATTACTTTATGTCCCACCCATAGACTGTGAATAAAGATGGACGACATGACAGCTCCACTAAAGTGAAGCCAAATTCCCTTGATCACCCTCTGGTGGTTGCCACCTCCATGTTAGTAAATGGGACATGGATCAAAAACTCAAACTTCACCTCAAATGAACTTTTTTACAAGAACTGTTTCCGTCACTTCCAGGAGATCATATCACACTGATGTTTGTTAAATTGCAAATTCTTCAGAAAGTTTGTTTCTAATAAATGTTTTGGTGTGAGCCTCTGTAACGGGATGAAACCTTTTAATTGGTCTTACAATCGGTTGAGCCCATGTACTGATGGGACTTTGACACCACTCTACATCACAAAATCTCTACTGTGCAAACTTTGACACCAAAAGTGCAACGTGGCATCACACGTATTTTGTACAACAGAAGGAAATGGAGAAGTGTCGTTCATGTTTATTTGCAGCCTATGGCCCCAAAACACCAAACATGTCATACAGCAGGATGGTTCATACCTTTAACAGAGACAGTTACTCTTTGGAGGAAATTAAATGAATCTTCACTCGGTGAAGCTTTAACTCTGAGTTGATATGTTCCAGAGTCCGACTCCTTCAGGTCATTGATGATGATGCTGCAGTTTTTCTGGCTCACATCAGACTCCAGCAGTGACACTCGTCCTTTAAACTCCGACTGAACCTGATCGCTGAAGGTGTTACTGTGGAAAATCATGTCTCCACCACCACAGTTCCCTTCAGTCAATTCACATTTAAACCAAACTATATGTAAGACTTCGATATCCTCAGGAACAGTGAAGGAGCATGGTATCACGACACAGAGTCCGGCCTCAGCTGTTATTTCTCCTTCAACTAGAGTGATACAGTAAACTGTCACCGGACAACTTGTTTTCCCCCACACTGAAGAACCTGTTAATGCAAACATTAAGAGAAAAACAGGGAGAGAGATTATTCAAACTTTTAAAATATACCAAAAAAGAAGAAAGGCTACTTAAAAAAAAATAGAACATGTGAATCTGTCAGTTTTACACAGTTATATATATATATATATATATATATATATATATATATGAAATGAGGTCAGCAACCAGACACAGAGGAATTCCAATAATCAACGTATAATACTTTGGAAAACAAATGTATAGTTGAAATCCTAATCCCAAATTAAACCTTGTCAGTAGCAAATCTTTTTAATGGCAAACTATTTCCACCTATTCTCTTCATAACTATAAAGTTGGCATATAAGTAAAATAATAAGTGAATACCTGTCTCAGCATCGCTGACTCTCACAGAGAAAAGCAGAGTCGCCCAGATGAGAACAAACATCTCTTCTTCTTCTTCTTCCTCCAACAAACCTGACACAGAAAATACAGTAACGGAACCAGAGGACAGTCTACCATCGAAATCATCGTCTTAATAAAGGATGCTGCCTGTTCGGATGTTCCTCTTTTAGGAGAACAAGCAGCAGCTCTGAATCGATTTACATCTCACACCTTCACTTCACCAGCAGAGCCAGGAATGTGGCAAAGATGGTTACATAAACCTTTACATTTCAGAACATTATATAAGTCAAGTATTAGTTAAATGTTGTATTTTACCTTTCTCTCTCCCTCTCTCTCTGTTTCTGCTCTGAAGTGACTTCTGCTCTTGTTGCTTTTCTGTCTACTCCCCAATTATCACACTCAACCGTTTAAGGAAGTCACTGCTGAGAAATGTTTTTCCTGTGCACATCGACAGGCTTTTACACACTGTGATGTGTAAGAGGCTGGAACACCATATTTGTCTTTTTGTATTTTAATAGGAGCTTTCTGCAGAAAGGATCAACAAAGAGAGTCACAGGGATCTCAGTGAAGATGGAGAACGGTCAAATGCAAGGATCTTATATAGAAGAACTAAGGCCGTTTGTCCGAGCCAGTTCAGACTGGTTCTGTAGGCCAAGTTTGAGACAGGAATTAGTTTTCTCAGTTGTTAACACACAAAAAGCGAAAATTCTGCACAATTTGCACAACCTTCACTTCATGTACCAATCGCTCGACCCAATTTGGCACTACTTCACACTCCCTTATCTGCATCAGACTCTGACTTCCTTCATTACACTCTGATGTCAATTACACATCACCTTGTTGTCAAAACACTACACACAATGTTCAGTTGTTGCACACACTTCTCAAGTAAAATCTACAAGCATCAACCTACAACACACAAATACTCAAATCTCTAAACATTCAGGTCTGTTGAGCAATTTCACAGCATTTACACAGCCGAACAGGAGACTGAAACTGTAGATATGGTTCGTGAGAACAACTCTATCACACTCAGACAAATAAAAACTAGGGTCCTGGCTGACCATGCTACATTTAGAAACGTCCAGACCGTCATTGGACCGTATTCTTCATGGAAATGCCATGTGGATGAAACAAGTGTTCAGGGTCCCATTAGAACGGAACACAGACAGCATCAAGGAGTTATGGTGAGAGTTTGTGCTTGTAAGTACCAACATCCAGCACTGACACATGCATGTATTGTACCTGTAATCCAATATTGTTCCTTTTCTACAGTGTCTCACTGTAGCCCACTGTGTTGACCTCTCTGTGTCCATACTGTAACTTGCATTCTCATGCTGTCTGTGTCAGTGGATCCAGGCGCATGACACAGCTCATGTGTTGTACCAGTACATCTTATATATCTTTATTGATGAGGTGGGATTCAACCTGGTGAAGAGGAGGCGACGGGGCAGAAACGTCATTGGCCAGCGGGCCAGTGTTCAGGTCCCCGGCCAGCGTGGTGGGAACATCACAATGTGTGCTGCAATGAATCACCATGGGGTCTTGCACCGTCATCCCCACCTAGGGGCCTATAACGCTGCCCGTCTCCTCGTCTTCCTGGATGGCCTGCATGACCTGCTGGTACCACCTGACCAGACAGATGACCCACAGTGGATCAATCACGTTGTCATCTTGGACGTGAGTGTCGAGGCCTGTCAGCATTGTGTGTGTGAGGTTTTTAGTTTTCTGTGTGCAGTTTTGAGAAAGCCGTTATTGTTTTGAAAAACGTGTGTTAACGATTGTGAAAAACTGTAATTTTTGTGAAGGGGGGGGGGGTTGAGTAGGCCGGTTTACAGTACTGTACTGTTCTCTGTGTGTACCGAAATAAACCTTTTTATGCTGCATATTTGTGTGCTGTTTTATGTTTGACTATGAAAAAAGTAGGCCTAAACTGAGACATTTTACAAAAGGAGAAATGGCTCATTCATTCATATGGTGTGTTCCATTTTGATGATTGTGTTTTCAATTTTGCACTTCAGTGTGCTGTAAATGCTTGGTAGCGTGCAAGCAAATGCTTAGTTGTGTGTTCCCAATGAATGGTATGTGTGTGTCATTTGAAAATATGGCTGTGTGTACCAAATG
The DNA here is from genome assembly GCF_947347685.1 of Pleuronectes platessa. NCBI lineage: Eukaryota > Metazoa > Chordata > Actinopteri > Pleuronectiformes > Pleuronectidae > Pleuronectes > Pleuronectes platessa. The sequence goes on from NC_070635.1 coordinate 4,275,177, forward strand.
AAAGCACGAGTTCCATTTTGTGAACAGGTAAGAGATTTGATGGCAAAGAGTCATCTTGCAAAGGGAGTGTCAGGTTTAGCATTTTGTGTGTGAGGTTTTCAGTTGTCTGTGTGCAGTTTTGAGAAAGCCGTTATTGTTTTGAAAAACGTGTGTTAACAATTGTGAAAAACTGTAAGAAGACATTTAGAAACATTACACCTCAGTCACATGCAGGCACGTGCATAGACATTTTGGGCGGCAGGTGCTCAAACCAAAAAAAAAGGCACCCATTGCCAAAATTATTTATGAAGTTAAAAATAATAATGATAAATAAATAGTAGAACAGTAAAACTGCCTTTAAATTCTCTGCCTGTCTGCCTGTCTGTCTGTCTGTCTGTCTGTCTGTCAGTATCTCTCTCCCTGTCTCTAGTGAGAGCTGCCGAGCATGTCGGGGCGAAATTTGTGCACGTGCCTGCTCACATGCATGTGTTCTTTTTCAAGACGTAATTTAAGGTTTAAATGGTCCGTTGATAGAAATGCATCACAAAATAATGTGCTTTCTTGACGCAATGCATTTTGTGTGTACATGCATGTTCCTGAAACTCTTTCACACTGTGACATGTTCACAAATCCAAAAATAATGTCAATAAACTTAAAGTTCATCATTTGTTCCAACATATTTCTTTCTATTTTGAGCAACAGGATATTTACATTTCATGTGTGTGGGTTTGGATTAAGTTCACAACACTGGAAAGCACAAAAAAAAACATTCAGCAGTGATTCTCAGCGTTTCTTATCTAACTGCATTTCATTTATATATATAGATTATATAAAAAGTTATTAATACAATAATTTTACATTTTAAGTTGCAAAATAAGGATTTTAACCGTTTATCCCTCACATTTAGCTTTGTTCACTATTTTCTCCAGAACCTTTAATTAACAGTTTTAAATATTGATATATTATATTTAAGCTCAGTAATGTAACTTCTGTGCCTTCTTGCTAACTTGTTTTAAAATACTCCAAATGGCAACACGATTTAACACATGAACTCTTCAGACTCTCTGTGATGACTTATTGTGAATATAAACTTCCTCAGGCCCGAGGTAGCTGTAAAAAGCAGGACGAGAACATCTCGGGTCAAATCCTGACGTTAGAGTAAAGACTCTCATCTTGGTGTGAGCTGCTGGAGTCTCTGTTGGTCGTCTGACGTCGGGGCGTCGCTGTGAATCTCACCTGTGGAAAGTTCAGCTCCACTTCACCTTCACTGGTGTGGTCGTCAAGTAGATTTGGAGATGCTGGTGCACGTGCAGCTGCATCACTAATGTTATCATAGTCCTGCAGGCTCTCTGGTTCATTCTAGGATGAGAGCGGAGGTAGTTTATAGATTATTTGAGTGACACTCTCTGGATGTAAGTCACAATAAAGTTCATACAAGACTCACATCTGATTCTTTTAGGACTTACAGACATTTTTCTTGATTTAATTGTTTTGTTTGTTGCACAGAATAAATGGGTGAAGGGGAGGTTTCATCTCCTGATGAGTTTTGTTTCCTCTAACCACATGATTATCCAGCAGCAACTGAATCTCTTCATTCATGATCTAAAATGGATGCTGTACAGGTTGTCTTTTATATAATGGTCCCAGTATACTGAGATAGAAGTGTACTGATAGACAGCTACTGACAGGGCAAACAGTGAGGGCAGGATACGGAAGAACAAGGAGGGAAAAGCAACAGCTTGAACAGTAAAAGACACATCTGCCTGTAGAGCCAGATTATTACTGATGATAGAAGATGGAAGGCAGTAGCTCTACATGGTCAATTTGAGGGGTTGTAAATATCCTGACAGATTATTATATATCATTTTAAAATCTAAAGTGCACATGTTGTTTTGTTTCAGATCCTTGGATCTTGTGTTCTTAACATAAAATTAACAAAACATTCTGGAACTTTAGAGGCTTTGTAATATCACCATTAAAACATATTTGATTACATATTATTGAAATTATGACATCATTTAGAGTATTTACAAGAATTAGTAGTTTTAAAGCTGTAACAGGTCAGAAGTGATGAAGCAGAGTCTTAAATATCCTGAATCTTATAACTGTACTCTCCATCATCACTGTTTGCTATGATTTCCAATATACAAATAGTCCATTAGAAATAGATTTTTAAGTTTAAACAAATGTGTCATTACCGAAAAACCAGAAGTGGATTTGATGTTTGTTGTCCCTTGTTGAACAGATTTCCTCCAGTATCTGAAAACATAGAGGGACATGATGTGGTAAAACAAGGCAGACCATCTCTGAAATGTATTTATTGAATTTGATCAAATGCACTTCTTATTCATTCACCTTAAATTTACAACAATTACACTGATAATCATCAGGAGAAGTAGAGCAACAATGGGGAACCTCAGGTTCTCCAGATAGTCTCCTGTGGTCAGAAGAGAGAGAGCATCATATAGACACTGAGTTGTGAACATGGAGAATTAGTTTCAACTTTATTCCTTGTGCAGATATTTATTTAAGACTGAACTAGAAATACTATTCTGTAGTTGTTTACTTCCATCAACCAAGATTCACCGGGCCACTGTGACCTTTGACCACTGATATCTAATCACTTCACAGTTTTGAGTTCTCATTGAAAGTTGAGGAATTTCTCTAAAGGCGGTTTTGTAAAATGACTTTCAAGAGGACAAAATACGTGTTTTGTGAGGCCGCTTTTGACCTTGACCTTTGACCTTTGACTGCCAAATCAAATCACTAACTCCTTGAGTTTAATTGTGTGTTTGTTCCCTCAAGGCGTTACGTGGGTATTGCTTTTACAAGGCAAAAGTATGCTTTGTGAATTCACAGTTTTGTGAGGACACAATCTAAACCTTTAACCTCCACATTCTTATAATTTCATTCCTGAATCACACTGAACATTTACATTTTAAGTTTAAAGAAATTCCCTCAAGACCTTCTGGAGATGTCACGTTCACAAACATAGGACGTATGGACAGACAACCAGAAAACATGATCTGATATAAACCTCCCACATGTCTCCTGAGCAATAAAACACACAGTTATAAGGTCTTGAAATTCACTCACGTTCAAACAGATGGACGGGATCAGACAAACTTTGATCTATTTCATTTTGTGCGACGCAGTAGTAGACTCCTGACTGGTTTGAGTACACTGTGTGGTTTTGATGCTTGGACACAATTTCCATCCTCTCCTCTCCCTGACTCTTCCTGTACCATGAGTAGTGTTGGACTGGGGGAAAGCTGTGACTGAAGCAGCTCAGCATCACGGAGCTCCTCCCGTCAAGCTCCTGCTTCTCTGCCGACTGCGTGATGTGTGTGTGTTTTGGAGAAACTAGCCGGGAAATTCAGGAGAAAAGACAACGTCATTTTCTGAACATCATCAAAGATCAAACATGAATAACACAACAAGTGAAGTGACATTATTGCTGCTCTTTAAAACCAGACTGAGAAGAATGTGAAACGTATTTTCGCACCAGTTAATGGGCATTGAAACAATAAAAGATAAAACAGACTGGCTTTAGATTCTCCTGATGAAACTTTCAATTTTTCTCTCAGCAATTTCTCTTCCTAGCAAAGGGTTAACCCTAACAGCCACTGATTTTAGGTAAGTGTTCAATTTTTTTACTTATTTCTGATCAGGTTTGCTAAACCTTATTTTGAATGACATCATATTGTGGAGTAATGTTTTCTTCTTTTTGGAACCAGCACGTCTGATCAGTATTTACTTTATACGCAGTAATGTAGAATATATCCTCCTTGTTTATCCATTCACCATCACAAGTGCATCATTCTACTCACATCTGACTTTAACCTCAGCTGGCTGTGACTTTCCACTTCCAATGTCATTGGTGGCTTCACAGCTGTACAGTCCACTGTCAGAGGGACTGGCTGAATTCACCCTGAAGCTCTGAGTCTGAGTCTGTTGGATGATTTCCTCTCTCCCATCAGTCGTCTTCCTCCAGGTGACAGAGCTCACTGGTGGGTTGGACTCAGCAGAACAGCTCAGTGTCAACGACACATTTTCCTTCACATCAAGACCAGGATTGGCTTGAACTGTCACATGGTTGGGACTGTCTGCAGTAACCAAAGATATAGAAAACAGAGAACTGTCAGATTTAACCACTGTCCAATATAATGGTCTTTATAATATAGAATGACCCTGAAGAATATATGTTTTTTAGTTTCATCAGGATGTAAATCAAGGTAAGTTTGGAGACAGTGGATTAGGGATCACAATATCATGCAAACCTGTGAAAATAGAACATTGCATGAAACCAAAATGTATACTATAAGAAACCGTATAATTACTGGGAGTCACAAGGCTTCATATCAACATAATTATATTTTACTCTGGTGGATGAATTACATAGATTTAAGTAAAAGTAGAAATATCGCAGAGCAAAAATACTCCATTACAAGTGTAGGCTCTGAATTCATAATTAAAATAAGCAGCACAGTAGTTTAAAGCGAGAGCAGAGGCTGACATTTCACACACAAGCTGGAAGCAGATGATCAAAGTATTTGAATTACATAAAAATGATCGGAAACATCATAGTACTTACACAGTACTTGTATGCACACTGGTTGACTCTCATCCCCTCTACCAATGAGGTTTGAGGCTCTGCAGCTGTAACAAGCTTCATCTGCTCTTTTTATTGTTAAACTCAGCTCTCGTCTGTTTGTGTTCTTCCACCAAGAGTCAGTTTGTTGGTTTTTGCTGCGGGACCAGGAGTAAGTCCTCGGGGCAGGATTGGCATCGGTGACACAGGTTAACGTGAGAGAACCACCAACTTTCACTTGGTTATCAGAAGAGCCACTGACAGAAATGCTCGTCTTCCTCGGCTTATCTGGAAAAAGGACCCAAGTGAAATGACCTTTATCTCAACAACAGCTGAATCTGAAGCAGAAGATTCTTTAAGGTTAATTCACAACCCAGATAGCACACGGATGTGGGCCACTTCAGGAAATGATCCATCACTTCTGGTCTTCTCCTGGCCCAGGACAAATCTGGACCAAGACACTTGCTATGTGAGTGACGGTCCACTAAGAATGTAATATTGTGAATACTATGCAGAAGATTTTAGTTCAGAATTCAAATTAAAACAATACATGCAGACAAAGTTTGGGGACAAAGCTTTTGAAACAAGAGCCCTGAGATTTAAATACTTTCGGTTATAAATTCCTGAGGTGCTGTTGTTTCAACTATCAGAAGTAAAAATTTATGAAAAAAATGGATCACTGAGAAAATGCATCAGAAGATTTTTCTTCTGCATGGACAGTTTTTTTTATGGAAGATTTTGTCTGATTTGTTTGTTTAAAACATAAAGCCGCAGCTGAAACACTCACATGTCACCACCAACTCCTTCTTCTTGCTGTCCTTTGAGCCCTCAGTGTTCTGGGCACGGCAGACGTACAAGCCAGCGTCGGATGAAGTCACAGTAAACGTGTGTGAGAGAGAGTTGATGGGTCGTGAATAAATATTATTTTCAGTGCTTTTTAAAGACTGAGTATTTGTATTGCTCCTCATCAAGGTGAGAGTTGACTGTGGGAAACTTTCAACAGTGCAGCTGACGGTGATGCTCTGACCTTCTGTGACCTCAGAACTCATAGACAGTAGAGGTTCAGTGGGCGGGTCTGTAGAGAGGAAGCAGAATCTTCTTTAAAGAAGGCACATTATGATTTTATTGTTTTTCTTCCCTCAGTGTCAACAACACATTTTCCTTCACATCAAGACCAGGTGAATCTGAGAAATGTTTAATTGTTATTAAATGTATCTTCATATTTTGATGTGTTGTTACTATATATGTTATATCGGAAGCATTTTGTAACGTTGTTTTTAGAAGAGCTATTTAAATAAATCAAGTTATGACAACAGGACACTTAAGTCATGTTGAATAGTAGAAGAAAGTCGAAAAATCGCAGTACAAAATACTCCATTACAAGTATAGGCCCTGATTTCATAATTTAAATAAGCAGCACAGTAGTTTATCAGGAGAATTCATTAAGTGGCAGAGTGGCACCACGTAACATTACTGGATCATTTTTATTGATAATTTATAGATTAAATGACTTTATATAGGGTCTGGTACTTTATTCATATTTTCCAAGCTATACAGAACTTAATCAAATAGAGACATTTAGTTTAGGTCATTCATTTCTCAGGTGCTATTGTTTCAACTGTCAGACATAATAGTTGATAAAAAAGTACATGAGAAAAGCTACTTTTGCATAAACAGATTTTTTAAAGGAAGATTTGGTTTGATCTGTTTGGTTGAAAAAAAAAGCCGCAGCTGAAACACTCACATTTCACCACCAACTCCTGCTGCTTGCTGTCCTTTGAGCCCTCAGTGTTCTGGGCACGGCAGAAGTACCAGCCAGCTTCGGCTGAAGTCACAGTAAACGTGTGGGAGAGAGAGTTGATGGGTCGTGGATTAAGATTATTTTCAGGGATTATTTCAACCTGATTATTTGTGTTGATCCTCATCAAGGTGAGAGTTGACTGTGGGAAACTTTCAACAGTGCAGCTGATGGTGATGGTCTGACCTTCTGTGACCTCAGAACTCATAGACAGTATAGGTTCAGTGGGCGGGTCTGTAGAGAGGAAGCAGAATCTTCTTTAAAGAAGGGACATTATGATTTTATTGTTGTTCTCCCCTCTAGTCTGTGTTATATAGGTTTCTTGTCAATGTAAAAGTTATCTAGAGCAAAAGATCCAACAATCTGTGGTAAAGGGAGCTCCTCTCTTGAAGCTCCTGAACTCCTCTTCATCAGTCCAGCCCATACGATTTAATGTACTAAGAAAAAGTTGGGGGGACAAAGCCTTTGAAACAAGAGCCCTGACCTCTGCTGTGACATTAAAGATAGAGAGAGTGGCAGTTCCTCTTTCTTCTTTTAATAGAGCAAGTCATTGATTGTGGTTTTCCGCAGAGTTGTTCCTGTTCCATTTCTGCTGCTTTGGTCAAAAACTTTAGTCCACGTGATCCGCGATGGAAGGAAACCTTCAACAGTGCACTTCAGAGTCAGAGTCTTGCCCTCACTAACACATTTTGGGTTAATCTGACTTCCGTCACATCTACGATAGATAAACAAACGTTTCACAGTCATATAATGTGGTTAAAGCACAAAGTTTCATTTGTAAAATTCAGCCAATCAGAAATGAAGTAGTTCTACTCACAGCTCACACTCAGAGTCGCAGTCTCCTCTGTGCTCACGTGTCCTTGGAAGAGGACCGTGCAGGTGATATATATATATATATATATATATATGAAATGTTGTCAGCAAACACGACACAGAGGAATTCCAATAATCAACGTATAATACTTTGGAAAACAAATGTATAGTTGAAATCCTAATCCCAAATTAAACCTTGTCAGTAGCAAATCTTTTTAATGGCAAACTATTTCCACCTATTTTCTTCATAACTATAAAGTTGGCGTTTAAGTAAAATAAAAAGTGAATACCTGTCTCAGCATCGCTGACTCTCACAGAGAAAAGCAGAGTCGCCCAGATGAGAACAAACATCTCTTCTTCTTCTTCTTCCTCCAACGAACCTGACACAGAACATACAGTAACGGAACCAGAGGACAGTCTACCATCGAAATCATCGTCTTAATAAAGGATGCTGCCTGTTCAGATTTTCCTTGAGTTGCTCTTTTACAAGAACAAGCAGCAGCTCTGAATCGATTTACATCTCACACCTTCACTTCACCAGCAAAGCCAGGAATGTGGCAAAGATGGTTACATAAACCTTTACAGTTCAGAACATTATATAAGTCAAGCATTAGTTAAATGTTGTATTTTACCTTTCTCTCTCCCTCTCTCTCTGTTTCTGCTCTGAAGTGACTTCTGCTCTTGTTGCTTTTCTGTCTACTCCCCAATTATCACACTCAACAGTTTAAGGAAGTCACTTCTGAGAAATGTTTTTCCTGTGCACATCGACAGGCTTTTACACACTGTGATGTGTAAGAGGCTGGAACACCATATTTGTCTTTGTGTATTTTAATAGGAGCTTTCTGCAGAAAGGATCAATAAAGAGAGTCACAGGGATCTCAGTGAAGATGGAGAACAGTCAAATGCAAGGATCTTATATAGAAGAACTAAGGCCGTTTGTCCGAGCCAGTTCAGACTGGTTCTGTAGGCCAAGTTTGAGACAGGAATTAGTTTTCTCAGTTGTTAACACACAAAAAGCGAAAATTCTGCACAATTTGCACAACCTTCACTTCATGTACCAATCGCTCGACCCAGTTTGGCACTACTTCACACTCCCTTATCTGCATTAGACTCTGACTTTCCTTCTTTACACTCTGATGTCAATTACACATCACCTTGTTGTCAAAACACTACACACAATGTTCAGTTGTTGCACACACTTCTCAAGTAAAATCTCAAAGCATCAACCTACAACACACAAATATTCAAATCTCTAAACATTCAGGTCTGTTGAGCAATTTCACTGCATTTACACAGCCGAACAGGAAACTGAAATTATAGATATGGTTCGTGAGAACAACTCTATCACACTCAGACAAATAAAAACTAGGATCCTGGCTGACCATGCTACATTTAGAAACGTCCAGACCGTCATTGGACTGTATTCTTCATAGGAATGCCATGCTGATGAAACAAGTGTTCAGGGTCCCATTAGAACGGAACAGACAGCATCAAGGAGTTATGGTGAGAGTTTGTGCTTATAAGTACCAACATTCAGCACTGACACATGCATGTATTGTACCTGTAATCCAATATTGTTCCTTTTCTACAGTGTCTCACTGTAGCCCACTGTGTTGACCTCTCTGTGTCCATACTGTAACTTGCATTCTCATGCTGATCCAGGAGCACGACACACCTCATGTGTTGTACCAGTACATCTTTATTGATGAGGTGGGATTCAACCTGGTGAAGAGGAGGTGACGGGGCAGAAACCTCATTGGCCAGCGGGCCATTGTTGAGGTCCCCGGCCAGCGTGGTGGGAACATCACAATGTGTGCTGCAATAAATCACCATGGGATCTTGCACCGTCACACCCACCTAGGGGCCTATAACGCTGCCCGTCTCCTCGTCTTCCTGGATGGCCTGCATGACCTGCTGGTACCACCTGACCAGACAGATGACCCACAGTGGATCAATCACGTTGTCATCCGGGACAATGTGAGCTTTCAAGTGCGGGAGTGGTTCCAGGACCACCCACATATTTCCATTCTATACCTTCCACCTTATTCTCCTTTCCTGAATCCCTTGGAGGTGGAAGGTATATGAACGGAACCCACAGGACCGGGTCCCACTGCTCCAGGCCATGGAGGAGGCCTGTGGCGACGTGAGTGTCGAGGCGTGTCAGCATTGTGTGTGTGAGGTTTTTAGTTTTCTGGATGCAGTTTTGAGAAAGCCGTTATTGTTTTGAAAAACATGTGTTAACAATTGTGAAAAACTGTAATTTTTGTGAGGGAGGGGGGGGGTTGAGTAGGCCGATTTACAGTTCTGTTCTCTGTGTGTACCGAAATAAACCTTTTTATGCTGCATATTTGTGTGTTGTTTTATGTTTGACTATGAAAAAAGTAGGCCTACACTGAGACATTTTACAAAAGGAGAAATGGCTCATTCATTCATATGGTGTGTTCCACTTTGATGATTGTGTTTTCAATTTTTCACTTCAGTGTGCTGTAAATGCTTGATAGTGTGCAAGCAAATGCTTAGTTGTGTGTTCCCAATGAATGGTATGTGTGTGTCATTTGAAAATATGGCTGTGTGTACCAAATGAAAACACAAGTTCCATTTTGTGAACAGTTAAGAGATTTGATGGCAAAGAGTCATCTTGCAAAGGGAGTGTCAGGTTTATCATTTTGTGTGTGAGGTTTTTAGTTGTCTGTGTGCAGTTTTGAGAAAGCCGTTATTGTTTTGAAAAACGTGTGTTAACAATTGTGAAAAACTGTAAGAAGACATTTAGAAACATTACACCTCAGTCACATGCAGGCACGTGCATAGACATTTTGGGCGGCAGGTGCTCAAACCAAAAAAAAGGGCACCCATTGCCAAAATTATTTATGAAATTAAAAATAATAATAATAAATAAATAGTAGAACAGTAAAACTGCCTTTAAATTCTCTGCCTGTCTGTCTGTCTGTCTGTCAGTATCTCTCTCCCTGTCTCTAGTGAGCGCCGCCGAGCATGTCGGGGCGAAATCTGTGCACGTGCCTGCTCACATGCATGTGTTCTTTTTCAAGACGTAATTTAAGGTTTAAATGGTCCGTTGATAGAAATGCATCACAAAATAATGTGCTTTCTTGACAAAATGCATTTTGTGTGTACATGCATGTTCCCGAAACTCTTTCACACTGTGACATGTTCACAAATCCCACAATAATGTCAATAAACTTAAAGTTCATCATTTGTTCCAACATATTTCATTTTATTTTGAGCAACAGGATATTTACATTTCAGGTGTGTGGGTTTGGATTAAGTTCACAACACTGGAAAGCACAAAAAAAACATTCAGCAGTGATTCTCAGCATTTCTTATCTAACTGCATGTCATTTATATATATATAGATTATATAAAAAGTTATTAATACAATAATTTTGCATTTTAAGTTTCAAAATAAGGATTTTAACCGTTTATCCCTCACATTTAGCTTTGTTCACTATTTTCTCCAGAACCTTTAATTAACAGTTTTAAATATTGGTATATTATATTTAAGCTCAGTAATGTAACTTCTGTGCCTTCTTGCTAACTTGTTTTAAAATACTCCAAATGGCAACACGGTTTAACACATGAACTCTTCAGACTCTCTGTGATGACTTATTGTGAATATAAACTTCCTCAGGCCCGAGGTAGCTGTAAAAAGCAGGACGAGAACATCTCAGGTCAAATCCTGACGTTAGAGTAAAGACTCTCTTCTTCTTCTGAGCTGCTGGAGTCTCTGTTGGTCGTCTGACGTCGGGGCGTCGCTGTGAATCTCACCTGTGGAAAGTTCAGTTCCACTTCACCTTCACTGGTGTGGTCGTCAAATAGATTTGGAGATGTTGGTGCACGTGCAGCTGCATCACTAATGTCGTCATAGTCCCGCAGGCTCTCTGGTTCATTCTAGGATGAGAGTGAAGGTAGTTTAAAGTTTATTTGTGCTACAATTTCTGGATTAAATTCACCTAATAGCAAAATATACGGACTGATATAAAGAAATGAGAGGTCACGGTTCCTGACCTTTTTAACTCGTGTTGGCTTGGACACCTTCGCATACACAGAGTCTTCTTCCACCTTTCTTTGCTTCTTCCTTGAAAAACAAATATCAACATGACATGTGCTGATTAATAACGACTTTGTTGTTCTGGTATTGTAACACAAAGATTAAATTCTCACTTCAGATTATTCTTAAAGTTCAGAGGAGCGTAGTTGACAGAATCCTCCTCGGTGTTTCCAGCTTGCCGTCTTGTGTGGTTTTGTGCAGAGGCAGCCTGAGCAGATGCAGACAGAAAACATCATTGATTATCAAGCAGCAACTGAATCTCTTCATTCATGCTCTAAAATGGATGCTGTACAGGTTGTCTTTTATATAATGGCCCCAGTATACTGAGATATAAGTGCACTGATAGACAGCTACTGACAGGGCAAACAGTGAGGGCAGGAAATGGAAGAACAAGGAGGGAAAAGCAACAGCTTGAACAGTACAAGACACATCTGCCTGTAGAGCCAGATTAATACTGATGATAGAAGATGGAAGGCAGTAGCTCTACATGGTCAATTTGAGGGGTTGAAGATATCCTGATAGATTATTTTATTGATAATTTTTAAAAATGATGTGCACATGTTGTTGTCTTGTTTCAGATCCTTGCATCGTGTGTTCTCAAAATAAAACAAATAACAGATTCTGGGACTTTGGATGCTTTATAATATCACCACTAAAACATATTTGATAACATATTGAAATTATGACTTTAGAGCAGGGGTTTTCAAACAGGGGTCCGCGGCCCCCTGGTGGTCCGTGACGGCATTGCATAGGGTCTGCGAAATTAACTTTGATATTTCAACACATTTCCAGATTACTCTTGAATATCATGAAAAATATCTAAAATAAGAGAAATATATCTAAAATAATATAAAGGTGATGAGGGGAACCTTGAAACCGGCTTGGGGCTAGAAACTGCAGGTAGTTTTCCCCTGTGCATGCGTGTTAAAGAGAGATGTACAAGAGCGGTTGACATAGGTAGAAAAACTCTCAGGAGGTGTTGGAGATGTAGTTTGTGTGATGGGAATTTTTGTTTTCCCAAAAAGAAGGCCCAAAAGGGCAGCATTAATAATGACAATATGAATAGACAAAAGAGTGAAAAACAAATACTTTGTAATAAGAAAAATGAATTGGCATAATAGCCAAAACAATTAATTGCAATAACAACTTTACAACTTTACCACGTTCGCTGGTTGAGAAACAATTTCTTAGCAGAGCTATAACACTTACGTCTATCGAGTAGCAGTTCTCCCAACAGAATGAATAGACAAGCTTAAATCGGGCCTAAGCACGCCCCTACAGTTGGCACAAACCATGATTGTTATTGATCACCGTTACTTTAACGTTCTCTCAACATGTCAGCTACATGTCTGTACATTTAAGTCATGAACGTTATATATTGATGTACATATGGTTCTGAGATGCAGTACAACTACAAACTGCATTTTAATTTTGTTTTCAATTCGTAAGCACTGAAAATCAACCATTTTTGTTGTTTTTTACAGAGATTTTTCTAGATTTGTTAACTAGATATATCTAGATTTGCTTTAGAGTATTTGGAAGAATCAGTAGTTTTACAGGTGTAACAGGTCAGAAGTGATGAGGCAGAGGCTTAAATATCCTGAATCTTAAACTTGTACTCTCCTTAATCACTGTTTCCTACGATTTCAATATACATAAAGCCAATTAGATATAAATGTTGAAGTTTCAACAACTGGTTGTTAAATAATTAAAAAATCTATTGTGCTACGACACGGTTCTGACAACAGGCCACCATGACTAGACACTTTGAATTAAACTCATTTTAATATAAATCTTCTTGAGTTTTACTAAAGTCTCTGTTTAAAGACTGTTTTAACTTATTGTTTTCTAGTTCAAAGTGTTGTCTCAACCCGGGTCTCACCTGGGGCAGATTCAAAACGCTGTAAACAAGGTTGATGTCTGTCGGAGGCCTGTGGAATATAAAAGATATGTAAGAATAAACATATGCATACAGAGTGAATGATTATTATAAATAACAGGGCAGACTTTCATTGTGCTATTCATGTCGGAGGAAATAGAAAATAAATGGATGCTTTGACTATAGCATGAGCAGCAGTCCATGTCTGACTCTGTCCAACATGATGATCCTTGTCCTGGGTGGGGACAGTGTGTTGAGTGGGTGTGGTCGTACGTGCTGTCTGGAAGAGGCTGGTGTTCAGGGGCGTCTGGACGACTCAACTGCTCCGAGGAACCAGAAGGGGATTTGGTGTTTGTTGTTCCTTGTTGAATAGATTTTTTCCTCCTGAGTCTGAAAACATAGAGGGACATGATGTGGTTACACATGCCAGACCATCTCTGAAATGTATTTATTTAATCAAATGCACTCCTTATTCATTCACCTTAAAACTATGACGATTAAAATGATAATCATCAGGACAAATAGAGCAGGAACGAGGAACTTCAGGATATGCAGAGAGTTTCCTGTGGCTAAAAGAGAGAGAGCATCATATCGAGCTTCACCTTTGGCTACCGAAATCAAATCATTTACTCCTTGATTCTTATTTTGTTTTTGTGCGAAGGATGTAGGAAATGGGATGTACAGATGGACAACCAGAAAACATGATCTGATATAAACATCCCGCATGTCTCCTGAACAATAAAACACACAGTTATAAGGCCTTGAAATTCACTCACGTTCAAACAGATGGACGGGATCAGACAAACTTTGATCTACTTCATTTTCTGCGACGCAGTAGTAGACTCCTGACTGGTTTGAGTACACTGTGTGGTTTTGATGCTCAGACACAAGTTCATCCTCTCCTCTCCCTGACTCTTCCTGTACCATGAGTAGTGTTGGACTGGGGGAAAGCTGTGACTGAAGCAGCTCAGCATCACGGAGCTCCTCCCGTCAAGCTCCTGCTTCTCTGCCGACTCCGTGATGTGTGTGTGTTTTTAAACGTATTTTCACACCAGTTAATGGGCATTGAAACAATAAAAGATAAAACAGACTGGCTTTAGATTCTTCTGATGAAACTTTCAATTTTTCTCTCAGCAATTTCTCTTCCTAGCAAAGGGTTAACACTAACAGCCACTGATTTTAGGTAAGTGTTCCATTTTTTTACTTATTTCTGATCAGGTTTGCTAAACCTTATTTTGAATGACATCATATTGTGGAGTAATGTTTTCTTCTTTTTGGAACCAGCACGTCTGATCAGTATTTACTTTATACACAGTAATGTAGAATATATCCTCCTTGTTTATCCATTCACCATCACAAGTGCATTAGTCCATGTGATCCGCGATGGAAGGAAACCTTCAACAGTGCACTTCAGAGTCAGAGTCTCGCCCTCACTAACACATTTTGGGTTAATCTGACTTCCTTCACATCTACGATAGATAAACACACGTTGCAAAGTCATATAATGTGGTTAAGAACAAAGTTTCTTGTTATAAAATTCAGCCCCTCAGAAATTAAGCAGTTCTACTCACAGCTCACACTCAGAGTCGCCGTCTCCTCTGTGCTCACGTGTCCTTGGAAGAGGACCGTGCAGGTGATGCTGGTTCCGTGATGTTCAGCTGAAGGGGAGAAGGACAGAGTCGAGCTGCTTCTCTTAGCGAACTCAGTCACATTCTCAGTTTTGAAGGCCGTGATGTTTCCTCTGAGGTCAGCGTCGCTCTCTCCTCTTCCTCGCCACCTCCAGGTGAATGTAGGTTCAGATCCAGAGCAGAGACCAGGAGCAGTGCAGGTCAGTGTGGTCGGCTGTCCTTCTGTCAGAGGTGGAATCATCACTGTGGGCCTCTGACTCAGACCTGATGGGAGACCAGTTCATGAATGGAGTCAGATCAGAACGTCATCATTCCCTTCATTCACATTTTTTTTAATGGGGCAACGATTGGAATCTGCATCAGCTAAACAACGGCCAAAATTACTTTATGTCCCACCCATAGACTGTGAATAAAGATGGACGACATGACAGCTCCACTAAAGTGAAGCCAAATTCCCTTGATCACCCTCTGGTGGTTGCCACCTCCATGTTAGTAAATGGGACATGGATCAAAAACTCAAACTTCACCTCAAATGAACTTTTCACAAGAACTGTTTCCGTCACTTCCAGGAGATCATATCACACTGATGTTTGTTAAATTGCAAATTCTTCAGAAAGTTTGTTTCTAATACGTTTTTTGGTGTTAGCCTCTGTAACGGGATGAAACATCTTAATTGGTCTTACAATCGATTGAGGCCATGTACTGACTGGACTTTGACACCACTCTACATCACAACATCTCTACTGTGCAAACTTTGACACCAAAAGTGCAACGTGGCATCACACGTATTTTGTACAACGGAAGGAAATGGAGAAGTGTTCTTCATGTTTATTTGCAGCCTATGGCCCCAAAACACCAAACATGTCATACAGCAGAATGGTTCATACCTTGAACAGAGACAGTTGCTCTTTGGGGGAATCTACATGAACCTGAACTCTGTAAAGTGTTAACTCTGAGTTGATATAATCCAGAGTCCGACTCCTTCAGGTCATTGACGATGATGCTGCAGTTTTTCTGGCTCACATCAGACTCCAGCAGTGACACTCGTCCTTTAAACTCCGACTGAACCTTATCGCTGAAGGTTTTACTGTGGAAAATCATGTCTCCATCACCACATCTCTGTTTGGTCGATTTACATTTAAACCAAACTATATGTGAGATGTTGATATCCTCAGGAACAGTGAAGGAGCATGGTATCACGACACAGAGTCCGGCCTCCGCTGTTATTTCTCCTTCAACTAGAGTGATACAGTAATCTGTCATCGGACAACTTGTTTTCCCCCACACTGAAGAACCTGTTAATGCAAACATTAAGAGAAAAACAGGGAGAGAGATTATTTAAACTTTTAAAATATACCAAAAAAGAAGAAAGGCTACTTAAAAAAAAATAGAATATGTGAATCTGTCAGTTTTACACAGTTTTATATATATATATATATATATATATATATTTGAAATGAGGTCAGCAAACACGACACAGAGGAATTCCAATAATCAACGTATAATACTTTGGAAAACAAATGTATAGTTGAAATCCTAATCCCAAATTAAAACCTTGTCAGTAGCAAATTGTTTTAATGGCAAACTATTTCCACCTATTTTCTTCATAACCATAAAGTTGGCATATAAGTAAATAAAAAGTGAATACCTGTCTCAGCATCGCTGACTCTCACAGAGAAAAGCAGAGTCGCCCAGATGAGAACAAACATCTCTTCTTCTTCTTCTTCCTCCAACGAACCTGACACAGAACATACAGTAACGGAACCAGAGGACAGTCTACCATCAAAATCATCGTCTTAAAAAAGGATGTTGCACGTTCGGATTTTCCTCTTTTAGGAGAACAAGCAGCAGCTCTGAATCGATTTACATCTCACACCTTCCCTTCACCAGCAAAGCCAGGAATGTGGCAAAGATGGTTACATAAACCTTTACATTTCAGAACATTATAGAAGTCAAGTATTAGTTAAATGTTGTATTTTACCTTTCTCTCTCCCTCTCTCTCTGTTTCTGCTCTGAAGTGACTTCTGCTCTTGTTGCTTTTCTGTCTACTCCCCAATTATCACACTCAACCGTTTAAGGAAGTCACTGCTGAGAAATGTTTTTCCTGTGCACATCGACAGGTTCACACTGTGATGTGTAAGAGGCTGGAACACCATATTTGTCTTTTTGTATTTTAATAGGAGCTTTCTGCAGAAAGGATCAACAAAGAGAGTCACAGGGATCTCAGTGAAGATGGAGAACAGTCAAATGAAAGGATCTTATATAGAAGAACTAAGGCCGTTTGTCCGATCCAGTTTAGACTGGTTCTGTAGGCCAAGTTTGAGACAGGAATTAGTTTTTCTCAGTTGTTAACACACAAAAAGCGAAAATTCTGCACAATTTGCACAACCTTCACTTCATGTACCAATCGCTCGACGCAATTTGGCACTACTTCACACTCCCTTATCTGCATTAGACTCTGACTTTCCTTCATTACACTCTGATGTCAATTAAACATCACCTTGTTGTCAAAACACTACACACAATGTTCAGTTGTTGCACACACTTCTCAAGTAAATTCTCCAAGCATCAACCTACAAAACACAAATACTCAAATCTCTAAACATTCAGGTCTGTTGAGCAATTTCACCGCATTTACACAGCCGAACAGGAAACTGAAATTATAGATATGGTTCGTGAGAACAACTCTATCACACTCAGACAAATAAAAACTAGGATCCTGGCTGACCATGCTACATTTAGAAACGTCCAGACCCTCAGCCTCTCTACATTGGACCGTATTCTTCATAGGAATGCCATGTGGATGAAACAAGTGTTCAGGGTCCTATTTGAACGGAACACAGCCATCAAGGAGTTATGGTGAGAGTTTGTGCTTGTAAGTACCAACATTCAGCACTGACACATGCATGTATTGTACCTGTAATCCAATATTGTTCCTTTTCTACAGTGTCTCACTGTAGCCCACTGTGTTGACCTCTCTGTGTCCATACTGTAACTTGCATTCTCATGCTGATCCAGGAGCATGACACAGCTCATGTGTTGTACCAGTACATCTTTATTGATGAGGTGGGATTCAACCTGGTGAAGAGGAGGTGACGGGGCAGAAACGTCATTGGCCAGCGGGCCATTGTTGAGGTCCCCGGTCAGCGTGGTGGTAACATCACAATGTGTGCTGCAATGAATCCCAATGGGGTCTTGCACCGTCATGCCCACCTAGGGGCCTATAAAGCTGGCCTGCATGACCTACTGGTACCACCTGACCAGACAGATGACCCACAGTGGATCAATCACGTTGTCATCTGGGACGTGAGTGTCGAGGCCTGTCAGCATTGTGTGTGTGAGGTTTTTAGTTTTCTGGGTGCAGTTTTGAGAAAGCCGTTATTGTTTTGAAAAACGTGTGTTAACGATTGTGAAAAACTGTAATTTTTGTGAAGGGGGGGGGGGGATGAGCAGGCCGGTTAACAGTTCTGTACTGTTCTCTGTGTGTACCGAAATAAGCCTTTTTATGCTGCATATTTGTGTGCTGTTTTATGTTTGACTATGAAAAAAGTAGGCCTAAACTGAGACATTTTACAAAAGGAGAAATGGCTCATTCATTCATATGGTGTGTTCCATTTTAATGATTGTGTTTTCAATTTTGCACTTCAGTGTGCTGTAAATGCTTGGTAGTGTGCAAGCAAATGCTTAGTTGTGTGTTCCCAATGAATGGTATGTGTGTGTCATTTGAAAATATGGCTGTGTGTACCAAATGAAAACACGAGTTCCATTTTGTGAACAGATAAGAGATTTGATGGAAAGAGTCATCTTGCAAAGGGAGTGTCAGGTTTAGCATTTTGTGTGTGAGGTTTTCAGTTGTCTGTGTGCAGTTTTGAGAAAGCCGTTATTGTTTTGAAAAACGTGTGTTAACAATTGTGAAAAACTGTAAGAAGACATTTAGAAACATTACACCTCAGTCACATGCAGGCACGTGCATAGACATTTTGGGCGGCAGGTGCTCAAACCAAAAAAAAGGGCACCCATTGCCAAAATTATTTATGAAATTAAAAATAATAATAATAAATAAATAGTAGAACAGTAAAACTGCCTTTAAATTCTCTGCCTGTCTGCCTGTCTGCCTGTCTGTCTGTCTGCCTGTCTGTCAGTATCTCTCTCCCTGTCTCTAGTGAGCGCCGCCGAGCATGTCGGGGCGAAATTTGTGCACGTGCCTGCTCACATGCATGTGTTCTTTTTCAAGACGTAATTTAAGGTTTAAATGGTCCGTTGATAGAAATGCATCACAAAATAATGTGCTTTCTTGACGCAATGCATTTTGTGTGTACATGCATGTTCCCGAAACTCTTTCACACTGTGACATGTTCACAAATCCCACAATAATGTCAATAAACTTAAAGTTCATCATTTGTTCCAACATATTTCATTTTATTTTGAGCAACAGGATATTTACATTTCATGTGTGTGGGTTTGGATTAAGTTCACAAAACTGGAAAGGACAAAAAAAAACATTCAGCAGTTATTCTCAGCATTTCTTATCTAACTGCATGTCATTTATATATATATAGATTATATAAAAAGTTATTAATACAATAATTTTACATTTTAAGTTGCAAAATATTTAGCTTTGTTCACTATTTTCTCCAGAACCTTTAATTAACAGTTTTAAATATTGATATATTATATTTAAGCTCAGTAATGTAACTTCTGTGCCTTCTTGCTAACTAGTTTTAAAATACTCCAAATGGCAACACGGTTTAACACATGAACTCTTCAGACTCTCTGTGATGACTTATTGTGAATATAAACTTCCTCAGGCCCGAGGTAGCTGTAAAAAGCAGGACGAGAACATCTCGGGTCAAATCCTGACGTCAGAGTATTAACTCTCATCTTGGTGTGAGCTGCTGGAGTCTCTGTTGGTCGTCTGACGTCGGGGCGTCGCTGTGAATCTCACTTGTGGAAAGTTCAGCTCCACTTCACCTTCACTGGTGTGGTCGTCAAGTAGATTTGGAGATGTTGGTGCACGTGCAGCTGCATCACTAACGTCATCATAGTCCTGCAGGCTCTCTGGTTCCTTCTAGGATGAGAGCGGAGGTGGTTTATAGATTATTTGAGTGACAATTTCTGGATTTAACGCACAATAAAGTTCATACAAGACTCACATCTGATTCTCTAAGGACTTGAAGACATTTTTCTTGATTTAATTGTTTTGTTTGTTGCACAGAATAAATGGGTGAAGGGGAGGTTTCATCTTCTGACGATTTTTGTTTCCTCTAACCACATGATTATCAAGCAGCAACTGAATCTCTTCATTCAGGCTCTAAAATGGATGCTGTACAGGTTGTCTTTTAAATAATGGTCCCAGTATACTGAGATATAAGTGTACTGATAGAGAGCTACTGACAGAGCAAACAGTGAGGGCAGGATATGGAAGAACAAGGAGGGAAAAGCAACAGCTTGAACAGTAAAAGACACATCTGCCTGTAGAGCCAGATTAATACTGATGATAGAAGATGGAAGGCAGTAGCTCTACATGGTCAATTTGAGTGGTTGGAGATATCATGATAGATTATTTATCATTTTAAAATCTAATGTGCACATGTTGTTTTTTTTTTTCAGATCCTTGGATCTTGTGTTCTTAACATAAAATTAACAAAACATTCTGGGACTTTGGAGGCTTTGTAATATCACCATTAAAACATATTGGATTACATATTATTGAAATTATGACATAATTTAGAGTATTTAGAAGAATTAGTAGTTTTAGAGCTGTAACAGGTCAGAAGTGATGAGGCAGAGGCTTAAATATCCTGAATCTTATAACTGTACTCTCCATAATCACTGTTTGCTATGATTTCCAATATTCAAATAGTCAATTAGAAATAGATTTTTAAGTTTAAACAAATGTGTCATTACCGAAAAACCAGAAGGGGATTTGATGTTTGTTGTCCCTTGTTGAACAGATTTCCTCCAGTATCTGAAAACATAGAGGGAGAAGATGTGGTATAACAAGGCAGACCATCTCTGAAATGTATTTATTGAATTTGATCAAATGCACTTCTTATTCATTCACCTTAAATTTACCACAATTACACTGATAATCATCAGGAGAAGTAGAGCAACAATGAGGAACCTCAGGTTTTCCAGATAGTCTCCTGTGGTTAGAAGAGAGAGAGCATCATATAGACTTGTGAACATGGAGAATTAGTTTAAACTTTATTCCTTGTGTAGATATTTATTTAAGACTGAACTAGAAATACTGTTCTGTAGATGTTTACCTCCATCAACCAAGATTCTGATGAGGCCACTGTGACCTTTGACCACTGATATCTAATCACTTCACAGTTTTGAGTTCTCATCAAAAGTTGAGGTTTGTGTAAGTATGCCTTGTGAGTTCACAGTTTTGTGAGGACACAATCTTAACCTTTGACCTCCACATTCTTATAATTTCATTCCTGAATCACACTGAACATTTACATTTAAGGTTTAAAAACATTCCCTCAAGACCTTCTAGAGATGTCACGTTCACAAACATAGGACGTATGGACAGACAACCAAAAAACATGATCTGATATAAACCTCTCACATGTCTCCTGAGCAATAAAACACACAGTTATAAGACCTTGAAATCCACTCACGTTCAAACAGATGGACGGGATCAGACAAACTGTGATCTACTTCATTTTGAGCGATGCAGTAGTAGACTCCTGACTGGTTTGAGTACACTGTGTGGTTTTGATGCTTTGACACAACTTCATCCTGTTCCTCTCCCTGACTCTTCCTGTACCATGAGTAGTGTTGGACTGGGGGAAAGCTGTGACTGAAGCAGCTCAGCATCACGGAGCTCCTCCCGTCAAGCTCCTGCTTCTCTGCCGACTCCGTGATGTGTGTGTGTTTTGGAGAAACTAGCCGGGAAATTCAGGAGAAAAGACAACGTCATTTTCTGAACATCATCAAAGATCAAAAATGAATAACACAACAAATCTTTAAAGCCAGACTGAGAAGAATGTGAAACTTTAAATGGGAGGATAAAACAGACTGGCTTCAGATTCACCTGGTGAAACTATCAAGTTTTTTCTCAACAATCTCTCTTTGAAGCAAACTACAGCCACTGATTTAATGTTACTGTTCCTTTTTTTTTAACTTATTTTTTAGCAGGTTTGCTAAACGTTATTTTGAATGATTTGTTCAAAATGTCTATCTGAAATAGATTTTTGAAGTATAAAAAACTTTAAATATCGATAAATAATAAACAAAGCTTTTGTACTAAGACAAAGTTTGGGAACAGAGTTTTAGAAATAAGAACCCTGAAGCTCTGCAAAACCCTGACTAGCTTAAAACTAAAACTAATACTTTTATCTTACTTTGATCTATAATTTGACATAGTTCTAGTTTTTATTATTTTCTTGTAATTTGGGAATCACTTTGTTACGTTGTTTTGTGAAGTGCTATTTAAATATATCAAGTTATGACAACAACCACTTTAGTCATGTTGAAATAGACGTTTTCAGTTAAAAGAAATGTTGGATAAGTTTAATGAATGAATTAATTTAAACAATAGTGAAAAGAACCCTGTGTTGTTTTTGACATGGTGGAGTAATGTTCTCTTCTTTTTAGAACCTTCACATCTGAAAAATACATAAGAAAAGCTACTTTTTTATAGATAGATTGTCTAAAGGAAGATTTGGTTTGATCTGTTTGGTTGAAAAAAAAGGCCGCAGCTGAAACAATCACATTTCACCACCAACTCCTCCCACTCACTGTCCTTTTAGCCCTCAGTGTTCTGGGCACGGCAGAAGTCACAGTAAACTTGTGGGAGAGAGAGTTGATGGGTCGTGAATTAAGATTATTTTCAGCGATTTTGAAAGACTGATTATTTGTGTTGATCCTCATCAAGGTGAGAGTTGACTGTGGGAAACTTTCAACAGTGCAGCTGACTCTGATGGTCTGACCTTCTGTGACCTCAGACCTCATAGACAGTATAGGTTCAGTGGGCGGGTCTGTAGAGAGGAAGCAGAATCTTCTTTAAAGAAGGAACATTATAATTTTATTGTTGTTCTTCCCTCTAGTCTGTGTTATATAAGTTTCTTGTAAATGTAAAAGTTCTGCAGAGCAAAAGATCCAACAATCTGTGGTAAAGGGAGCTCCTCTCCTGAAGCTCCTAAACTCCTCTTCATCAGTCCAGCCCATACGATTTAAAGTACTAAGAAAAAGTTGGGGGGACCAAGAGCCCTGAGCTCTGCTGTGACATTAAAGATAGAGAGAGTGGCAGTTCCTCTTTCTTCTTTGTAATAGAGAAAGTCATTGATTGTGGTTTTCCGCAGAGTTGTTCCTGTTCCATTTCTGCTCTGTCATATAATGTGGTTAAAGCACAAAGTGTCCATTTGTAAAATACAGCCCCTCAGAAATGAAGTAGTTCTACTCACAGCTCACACTCAGAGTCGCCGTCTCCTCTGTGCTCACGTTTCCTTGGAAGAGGACCGTGCAGGTGATGTTGGTTCCGTGATGTTCAGCTGAAGGGGAGAAGGACAGAGTCGAGCTGCGTCTCTTAGCGAACTCAGTTACATTCTCAGTTTTGAAGGCCGTGATGTTTCCTCTGAGGTCAGCGTCGCTCTCTCCTCTTCCTCGCCACCTCCAGGTGAATGTAGGTTCAGATCCAGAGCAGAGACCAGGAGCAGTGCAGGTCAGTGTGGTCAGCTGTCCTTCAGTCAGAGGTGGAATCATCACTGTGGGCCTCTGACTCAGACCTGATGGGAGACCAGTTCATGAATGGAGTCAGATCAGAACGTCATCATTCACTTCATTCACATTTTTTTAAATGGGGCAACGATAGGAATCTGTATCAGCTAAACAACGGCCAAAATTACTTTATGTCCCACCCATAGACTGTGAATAAAGATGGACGACATGACAGCTCCAATAAAGTGAAGCCAAATTCCCTTGATCACCCTCTGGTGGTTGCCACCTCCATGTTAGTAAATGGGACATGGATCAAAAACTCAAACTTCACCTCAAATGAACTTTTCACAAGAACTGTTTCCGTCACTTCCAGGAGATCATATCACACTGATGTTTGTTAAATTGCAAATTCTTCAGAAAGTTTGTTTCTAATACGTTTTTTGGTGTTAGCCTCTGTAACGGGATGAAACATCTTAATTGGTATTACAATCGGTTGAGGCCATGTACTGACTGGACTTTGACACCACTCTACATCACAACATCTCTACTGTGCAAACTTTGACACCAAAAGTGCAACGTGGCATAACACGTATTTTGTATAACGGAAGGAAATGGAGAAGTGTCGTTCATGTTTATTTGCAGCCTATGGCCCCAAAACACCAAACATGTCATACAGCAGAATGGTTCATACCTTGAACAGAGACAGTTGCTCTTTGGAAGAATTTATATGAACCTGAACTCGGTAAAGTGTTAACTCTGAGTTGATATGTTCCAGAGTCCGACTCCTTCAGGTCATTGACGATGATGCTGCAGTTTTTCTGGCTCACATCAGACTCCAGCAGTGACACTCGTCCTTTAAACTCCGACTGAACCTGATCGCTGAAGGTTTTACTGTTGAAAAATATGTCTCCATAACCACATCTCTGTCCAGCCGGGTCACATTTAAACCAAACTATATGTAAGACTTTGATATTCTCAGGAACAGTGAAGGAGCATGGTATCACGACACAGAGTCCGGCCTCCGCTGTTATTTCTCCTTCAACTAGAGTGATACAGTAATCTGTCACCGGACAACTTTGTTTCCCCCACACTGAAGAACCTGTTAATGCAAACATTAAGAGATAAACAGGGAGAGAGATTATTCAAACTTTTAAAATATACCAAAAAAGAAGAAAGATAGAAAAAAATAGATCATATGAATCTGTCAGTTTTACACAGTTTTATATATATATAGGAAATGATGTCAACAAACTCGACACAGAGGAATTCCAATATTACACGTATAATACTTTGGAAAACAAATGTATAGTTGAAATCCTAATCCCAAATTAAAACCTTGTCAGTAGCAAATCTTTTTAATGGCAAACTATTTCCACCTATTTTCTTCATAACTATAAAGTTGGCATATAAGTAAAATAATAAGTGAATACCTGTCTGAGCATCGCTGACTCTCACAGAGAAAAGCAGAGTCGCCCAGATGAGAACAAACATCTCTTCTTCTTCTTCTTCCTCCAACGAACCTGACACAGAACATACAGTAACGGAACCAGAGGAAAGTCTACCATCGAAATCATCGTCTTAATAAAGGATGCTGCCTGTTCAGATTTTCCTTGAGTCGCTCTTTTAGGAGAACAAGCAGCAGCTCTGAATCGATTTACATCTCACACCTTCCCTTCACCAGCAAAGCCAGGAATGAGGCAAAGATGGTTACATAAACCTTTACATTTCAGAACATTATATATGTCAAGCATTAGTTAAATGTTGTATTTTACCTTTCTCTCTCCCTCTCTCTCTGTTTCTGCTCTGAAGTGACTTCTGCTCTTGTTGCTTTTCTGTCTCCTCCCCAATTATCACACTCAACCGTTTAAAGAAGTCACTGCTGAGAAATGTTTTTCCTGTGCACATCGACAGGCTTTTACACACTGTGATGTGTAAGAGGCTGGAACACCATATTTGTCTTTGTTTATTTTAATAGGAGCTTTCTGCAGAAAGGATCAACAAAGAGAGTCACAGGGATCTCAGTGAAGATGGAGAACAGTCAAATGCAAGGATCTTATATAGAAGAACTAAGGCCGTTTGTCCGAGCCAGTTCAGACTGGTTCTCTAGGCCAAGATTGAGACAGGAATTAGTTTTCTCAGTTGTTAACACACAAAAAGCGAATATTCGGCACAATTTGCACAACCTTCACTTCATGTACCAATCGCTCGACCCAGTTTGGCACTACTTCACACTCCCTTATCTGCATTAGACTCTGACTTTCCTTCTTTACACTCTGATGTCAATTACACATCACCTTGTTGTCAAAACACTACACACAATGTTCAGTTGTTGCACACACTTCTCAAGTAAAATCTCCAAGCATCAACCTACAACACACAAATATTCAAATCTCTAAACATTCAGGTCTGTTGAGCAATTTCACCGCATTTACACAGCCGAACAGGAGACTGAAACTGTAGATATGGTTCGTGAGAACAACTCTATCACACTCAGACAAATAAAAACTAGGATCCTGGCTGACCATGCTACATTTAGAAACTTCCAGACCGTCATTGGACTGTATTCTTCATAGGACTGCCATGTGAATGAAACAAGTGTTCAGGGTCCTATTTGAATGGAACACAGCCATCAAGGATTTACAGTGAGACCTTGTGCTTGTAAGTACCAACATTCAGAACTGACACATGCATGTATTGTACCTGTAATCCAATATTGTTCCTTTTCTACAGTGTATCACTGTAGCCCACTGTGTTGACCTCTCTGTGTCCATACTGTAACTTGCATTCTCATGCTGATCCAGGAGCATGACACAGCTCATGTGTTGTACCAGTACATCTTTATTTATGATGTGGGATTCAACCTGGTGAAGAGGAGGCGACTGGGCAGAAACGTCATTGGCCAGCGGGCCATTGTTGAGGTCCCCGGCCAGCGTGGTGGGAACATCACAATGTGTGCTGCAATGAATCCCCATGGGGTGTTGCACCGTCATGCCCACCTAGGGGCCTATAACGCTGCCCGTCTCCTCACTTCCTGGATGGCCTGCATGACCTGCTGGTACCACCTGACCAGACAGATGACCCACAGTGGATCAATCACGTTGTCATCCGGGACAATGTGAGCTTTCAAGTGCGGGAGTGGTTCCAGGACCACCCACATATTTCCATTCTATACCTTCCACCTTATTCTCCTTTCCTGAATCCCTTGGAGGTGGAAGGTATATGAACGGAACCCACAGGACCGGGTCCCACTGCTCCAGGCCATGGAGGAGGCCTGTCAGCATTGTGTGTGTGAGGTTTTTAGTTTTCTGTGTGCAGTTTTGAGTAAGCCGTTATTGTGTTGAAAAACGTGTGTTAAAAATTGTGAAAAACTGAAATTTTTGTGAAGGGGGGGGGGTTGAGCAGGCCGGTTTACAGTACTGTACTGTTCTCTGTGTGTACCGAAATAAACCTTTTTATGCTGCATATTTGTGTGCTGCTTTATGTTTGACTATGAAAAAAGTAGGCCTACACTGAGACATTTTACAAAAGGAGAAATGGCTCATTCATTCATATGGTGTGTTCCACTTTGATGATTGTGTTTTCAATTTTGCACTTCAGTGTGCTGTAAATACTTGGTAGTGTGCAAGCAAATGCTTAGTTGTGTGTTCCCAATGAATGGTACAGTGCCTTGCATAAGTATTCACCCCCTTTGGACTTTTCTACATTTTGTCATGGTATAACCACAGATTAAAATTTATTTCATCGTGAGTTTATGTAATGGACCAACACAAAATAGTGCATCATTTGGAAGTGGGGGGAAATATTACATGGATTTCACAATCATTTACAAATAAAAATCTGAAAAGTGTTGAGTGCATATGTATTCACCCCCTTTACTGTGAAACCCCTAACAAAGATCTGGTGCGACCAATTGCATTCACAAGTCACATTTGCAAGTCACATAATTAGTAAATAGGGTCCACCTGTCTGCAATTTAATCTCAGTATAAATACACCTGTTCTGTGACGGACTCAGAGTTTGTTGGAGATCATTACTGAACAAACAGCATCATGAAGACCAAGGAGCTCACCAAACAGGTCAGGGATAAAGTTGTGGAGAAATATGAAGCAGGGTTAGGTTATACAAAAATATCCAGAGCTTTGAACATCTCTCTGAGCACCATAAAATCCATCATAAGAAAATGGAAAGAATATGGCACAACCGCAAACCTACCAAGAGGAGGCCGTCCACCCAAACTGAAGAGTCGGACAAGGAGAAAATTAATCAGAGAAGCAACCAGGAGGCCCATGGTTACTCTGGAGGAGTTGCAGAGATCCACAGCTGAGGTGGGAGAATCTGTCCACAGGACAACTATTAGTCGTCTACTCCACAAATCTGGCCTTTATGGAAGAGTGGCAAGAAGAAAGCCATTGTTGAAAGGGATCCATAAAAAATCCCGTTTGGAGTTTGCCAGAAGCCATGTGGGAGACACAGCAAACATGTGGAAGAAGGTGCTCTGGTCAGATGAGAAAAAAATGGAACTTTTTGGCCTCAATGCAAAACGCTATGTGTGGCGAAAACCCAACACTGCCCATCATCACCCTGAGCACACCATCCCAACAGTGAAACATGGTGGTGGTAGCATCATGCTGTGGGGATGCTTCTCTTCAGCAGGTACAGGGAAACTGGTCAGAATAGAGGGAAAGATGGATGGAGCCAAATACAGGGAAATCCTTGAAGAAAATCTGATGCAGTCTGCAAAAGACTTGAGACTGGGGCGGAGGTTCATCTTCCAGCAGGACAATGACCCTAAACATACAGCCAGAGCTACAAAGGAATGGTTTGGATTAAAGAATGTTAATGTCTTAAAATGGCCCAGTCAAAGCCCAGACCTCAATCCAATAGAGAATCTATGGCAAGACTTGAAGATTGCGGTTCACAGACGGTCTCCATCCAATCTGACTGAGCTTCATCTTTTTTGCCAAGAAGAATGGACAAACCTTTCCATCTCTAGATGTGCAAAGCTGGTAGAGACATACCCCAAAAGACTTGCAGCTGTAATTGCAGCGAAAGGGGGTTCTACCAAGTATTGACACAGGGGGGTGAATACTTATGCACCCAACAGATGTCAACTTTTTTGTTCTCATTATTGTTTGTGTCACAATATAATTTATTTTGCACCTCCAAAGTACTATGCATGTTTTGTTGATCAAACGGGAAAAAGTTTATTTAAGTCTATTTGAATTCCTGTTAGTAACAGTACATAATGGGAAAAAGTCCAAGGAGGGTGAATACTTATGCAAGGCATTGTATGTGTGTGTCATTTGAAAATATGGCTGTGTGTACCAAATGAAAACACGAGTTCCATTTTGTGAACAGTTAAGAGATTTGATGGCAAAGAGTCATCTTGCAAAGGGAGTGTCAGGTTTAGCATTTTGTGTGTGAGGTTTTCAGTTGTCTGTGTGCAGTTTTGAGAAAGCCGTTATTGTTTTGAAAAACGTGTGTTAACAATTGTGAAAAACTGTAAGAAGACATTTAGAAACATTAAACCTCAGTCACATGCAGGCACGTGCATAGACATTTTGGGCGGCAGGTGCTCAAACCAAAAAAAAGGGCACCAATTGCCAAAATTATTTATGAAATTAAAAATAAAAATAATAAATAAATAGTAGAACAGTAAAACTGCCTTTAAATTATCTGCCTGTCTGCCTGTCTGCCTGTCTGTCTGTCTGTCTGTCAGTATCTCTCTCCCTGTCTCTAGTGAGCGCCGCCGAGCATGTCGGGGCGAAATTTGTGCACGTGCCTGCTCACATGCATGTGTTCTTTTTCAAGACGTGATTTAAGGTTTAAATGGTCCGTTGATAGAAATGCATCACAAAATAATGTGCTTTCTTGACGCAATGCATTTTGTGTGTACATGCATGTTCCCGAAACTCTTTCACACTGACATGTTCACAAATCCCACAATAATGTCAATAAACTTAAAGTTCATCATTTGTTCAAACATATTTCATTTTATTTTGAGCAACAGGATATTTACATTTCATGTGTGTGGGTTTGGATTAAGTTCACAACACTGGAAAGCACAAAAAAAACATTCAGCAGTGATTCTCAGCATTTCTTATCTAACTGCATTTCATTTATATATATATAGATTATATAAAAAGTAATTAATAGAATAATTTTACATTTTAAGTTGCAAAATATTTAGCTTTGTTCACTATTTTCTCCAGAACCTTTAATTAACAGTTTTAAATATTGATATATTATATTTAAGCTCAGTAATGTAACTTCTATGCCTTCTTTCTAACTAGTTTTAAAATATTCCAAATGGCAACACGGTTGAACACATGAACTCTTCAGACTCTCTGTGATGACTTATTGTGAATATAAACTTCCTCAGGCCCGAGGTAGCTGTAAAAAGCAGGACGAGAACATCTCGGGTCAAATCCTGACGTCAGAGTATTAACTCTCATCTTGGTGTGAGCTGCTGGAGTCTCTGTTGGTCGTCTGACGTCGGGGCGTCGCTGTGAATCTCACCTGTGGAAAGTTCAGCTCTACTTCACCTTCACTGGTGTGGTCGTCAAGTAGATTTGGAGATGTTGGTGCACGTGCAGCTGCATCACTAACGTCATCATAGTCCTGCAGGCTCTCTGGTTCATTCTAGGATGAGAGCGGAGGTAGTTTATAGATTATTTGTGTGACACTCTCTGGATGTAAGTCACAATAAAGTTCATACAATACTCACATCTGATTCTCTAAGGACTTGAAGAAATTTTTCTTGATTTAATTGTTTTGATTGTTGCACAGAATAAATGGGTGAAGGGGAGGTTTCATCTCCTGACGATTTGTGTTTCCTCTAACCACATCATTGTCGAGCAGCAGCTGAATCTCTTCATTCAGGCTCTAAAATGGATGCTGTACAGGTTGTCTTTTAATCACTGGCCCCAGTATACTGAGATATAAGTGCACTGATAGGCAGCTACTGACAGGGCAAACAGTGAGGGCAGGAAATGGAAGAACAAGGAGGGAAAAGCAACAGCTTGAACAGTAAAAGACACATCTGCCTGTAGAGCCAGATTAATACTGATGATAGAAGATGGAAGGCAGTAGCTCTACATGGTCAATATGAGGGGTTGGAGATATCATGATAGATTATTTATCATTTTAAAATCTACTGTGCATATGTTGTTGTTTTTTTTCTTGTGTTCTTAACATAAAATTAACAAAACATTCTGGGACTTTGGAGGCTTTGTAATATCACCATTAAAACATATTTGATTACATATTATTGAAATTATGACATCATTGAGAGTATTTAGAAGAATTAGTAGTTTTAGAGCTGTAACAGGTCAGAAGTGATGAAGCAGAGTCTTAAATATCCTAAATCTTATAACTGTACTCTCCATAATCACTGTTTGCTATGATTTCCAATATTCAAATAGTCAATTAGAAATAGATTTTTAAGATCAAACAAATGTGTCATTACCGAAAAACCAGAAGGGGATTCGATGTTTGTTGTCCCTTGTTGAACAGATTTCCTCCAGTATCTGAAAACATAGAGGGACATGATGTGGTATAACAAGTCAGACCATCTCTGACATGTATTTATTGAATTTGATCAAATGCACTTCTTATTCATTCACCTTAAATTTACCACAATTACACTGATAATCATCAGGAGAAGTAGAGCAACAATGAGGAACCTCAGGTTCTCCAGATAGTCTCCTGTGGTCAAAAGAGAGAGAGCATCATATAGACTTGTGAACATGGAGAATTAGTTTAAACTTTATTCCTTGTGCAGATATTTATTTAAGACTGAACTAGAAATACTGTTCTGTAGTTGTTTACCTCCATCAACCAAGAGTGTGATGAGGCCACTGTGACCTTTGACCACTGATATCTAATCACTTCACATCTTTGAGTTCTCATCGAAAGTTGAGGTTTGTGTAAGTATGCCTTGTGAGTTCACAGTTTTGTGAGGACACAATCTTAACCTTTGACCTCCACATTCTTATAATTTCATTCCTGAATCACACTGAACATTTACATTTATGGTTTAAAGAAATTCCCTCAAGACCTTCTGGAGATGTCACGTTCACAAACATAGGACGTATGGACAGACAACCAGAAAACATGATCTGATATAAACCTCCCACATGTCTCCTGAGCAATAAAACACACAGTTTTAAGGCCTTGAAATTCACTCACGTTCAAACAGATGGACGGGATCAGACAAACTGTGATCTACTTCATTTTGAGCGATGCAGTAGTAGACTCCTGACTGGTTTGAGTACACTGTGTGGTTTTGATGCTCGGACACAAGTTCATCCTTTTCCTCTCCCTGACTCTTCCTGTACCATGAGTAGTGTTGGACTGGGGGAAAGCTGTGACTGAAGCAGCTCAGCATCACGGAGCTCCTCCCATCAAGCTCCTGCTTCTCTGCCGACTCCGTGATGTGTGTGTGTGCAACTAGCCGGGAAATTCAGGAGAAAAGACAACGTCATTTTCTGAACATCATCACAGATCAAAAATGAATAACACAACAAATCTTTAAAGCCAGACTGAGAAGAATGTGAAACTTTAAATGGGAGGATAAAACAGACTGGCTTCAGATTCACCTGGTGAAACTTCCAATTTTTTTCTCAACAATCTCTCTTTGAAGCAAACTACAGCCACTGATTTAATGTTACTGTTCCTTTTTTTTTTCCTTTTTTTTTTGCAGGTTTGCTAAACGTTATTTTGAATGATTTGTTCAAAAAGTCTATCTGAAATAGATTTTTGAAGTATAAACGACTTGAAATGTCGTTAAATAATAAACAAAGCTTTTGTACTAAGACAAAGTTTGGGAACAGAGTTTTAGAAATAAGAACCAGGAAGCTCTGCAACACCCTGACTAGCTTAAAACTAAAACTAATACTTTTATCTTACTTCGCTCTATAATTTACATACCTCTAGTTTTTTTCTTTTCTTTTTTCTTTTTGAAAAAATTTTAATTTGTTATTTTAATTTATATTCATATTTTGATGTGTTTTTACTTTTTTAGTTATTTGGGAAGTACTTTGTAACGTTGTTTTGAGAAGTGCTATTTAAATAAATCAAGTTATGACAACAGGCCACTTTAGTCATGTTGAAATAGATGTTTTCAGTTCAACGAAATGTTGGATAAGTTTAATGAATTAATTAATTTACACCATAGTTAAAAGAACCCTGTGATGTTTTTGACATTGTGGAGTAATGTTTTCTTCTTTTTAGAACCAGCACGTCTGATCAGTATTTACTTTATACACAGTAATGTAGAATATATCCTCCTTGTTTATCCATTCAACATCACAAGTGAATCATTCTACTCACATCTGACTTTAACCTCAGCTGGCTGTGACTTTCCACTTCCAATGTCATTGGTGGCTTCACAGCTGTACAGTCCACTGTCAGAGGGACTGGCTGAATTCACCCTGAAGGTCTGAGTCTGAGTCTGTTGGATGATTTCCTCTCTCCCATCAGTCGTCTTCCTCCAGGTGACAGAGCTCACTGGTGGGTTGGACTTGGCAGAACAGCTCAGTGTCAACAACACATTTTCCTTCACATCAAAACCAGGATTGGCTTGAACTGTCACATGGTTGGGACTGTCTGCAGTAACCAAAAATATAGAAAACAGAGAACTGTCAGATTTAACCACTGTCCAATATAATGGTCTTTATAACATAGAATAACCTGCATAATATATGTTTTTATGTTTCATCAGGGTGTAAATCAAGGTAAGTCTGGAGACAGTGGATTAGGGATCACAATAACATGCAAACCTGTGAAAATAGAACATTGCATGAAACCAAAATGTATACTATCAGAAACCATATAATTACTGGGAGTCACAAGGCTTCATATCAACATAATTATACTTTACTCTGGTGGATGAATTACAGAGATTTAAGTAAAAGTAGAAATATCGCAGAGCAAAAATACTCCATTACAAGTGTAGGCTCTGAATTCATAATTAAAATAAGCAGCACAGTAGTTTAAAGCGAGAGCAGAGGCTGACATTTCACACACAAGCTGGAAGCAGATGATCAAAGTATTTGAATTACATAAAAATGATCGGAAACATCACAGTACTTACACAGTACTTGTATGCACACTGGTTGACTCTCATCCCCTCTACCAATGAGGTTTGAGGCGCTGCATCTGTAACAAGCTTCATCTGCTCTTTGTATTGTTAAACTCAGCTCTCGTCTGTTTGTGTTCTTCAACCAAGAGTCAGTTTGTTGATTTTTGCTGCGGGACCAGGAGTAAGTCGTCGGGGCAGGATTGGCATCAGTGTCACAGGTTAACGTGAGAGAACCACCAACTTTCACTTGGTTATCAGAAGAGCCACTGACAGAAATGCTCGTCTTCCTCGGCTTATCTGGAAAAAGGACCCAAGTGAAAAGACCTTTATCTCAACAACAGGTGAATCTGAAACAGAAGATTCTTTCAGGTTAATTCACAACCCAGATAGCACGCGGATGTGGGCCACTTCAGGCAATGATCCATCACTTCTGGTCTTCTCGTGGCCCAGGACAAATCTGGACCAAGACACTTGCTCTGTGACTGACGGTCCACTAAGAATGTAATATTGTGAATACTATGCAGAAGATTTTAGTTCAGAATTCGAATTAAAACAATACATGAAGACAAAGTTTGGGGACAAAGCTTTTGAAACAAGAGCCCTGAGATTTAAATACTTTCGGTTATTAATTCCTGAGGTGCTGTTGTTTCAACTATCCGAAGTAAAAATTAATGAAAAAACTGGATCACTGAAAAAATACATGAGAAGATTTTTCTTCTGCATGGACAGTTTTTTTTTATGGAAGATTTTTTCTGATTTGTTTGTTTAAAACATAAAGCCGCAGCTGAAACACTCACATTTCACCACCAACTCCTGCTGCTTGCTGTCCTTTGAGCCCTCAGTGTTCTTGGCACAGCAGAAGTACCAGCCAGCGTCGGCTGAAGTCACAGTAAACGTGTGTGAGAGAGAGTTGATGGGTCGTGAATACAGATTTTCTTCAGTGATTATTAAAGCCTGAGGATTTGGGTAGGTCTTCATCAAGGTGAGAGTTGACTGTGGGAAACTTTCAGCAGTGCAGCTGATGGTGATGGTCTGACCTTCTGTGACCTCAGAACTCATAGACAGTTTAGGTTCAGTGGGCGGGTCTGTAGAGAGGAAGCAGAATCTTCTTTAAAGAAGGCACTTTATGATTTTGTTGTTTTTCTTCCCTCTAGTCTGTGTTACATATGTTTCTTGTAAATGTAAAAGTTCTGCAGAGCAAAATATCCAACAATCTGTGGTAAAGGGAACTCCTCTCCTGAAGCTCTTTAACTCCTCTTCATCAGTTCAGCTGATATGAATTATTGTACAAAAGGACAAAGTTGGGGGACAAAGCTTTTGAAACAAGAGCCCTGAGGCTCTGAAACAGCCTGAACGAGGACATACAGCAGACTGAGTCAGGAGGTGAAAACAAACTTTTATCTTTCTTCATTCACTGATTTTACGTAGGTCTAGTTTTCTGTTCGTTTATTTATTCTTTTATGACAGATTTTTGTAGCCAAATTGATTGTGAAACTATGTAGAGTGAAGCTTTTTGTGACAAACTGCTCTAGAGTCATAACTGATCTTGAAGAGTTCAAACCATCGACTAAAAGTGAAGTCAAAGTGTCTAGATCGACACCGGGTGCCTGATTGCAGTATAAATCTCACCTCATGAATTTTTGTAAATGGAACATGAACCAAACTAAAAAGTCAAAATACACATCAACTAAAATGATCTCAAAGATGCATTCTGTCGTTTTATCAATGGTTTATGTTCAAATGTCCATTTTTCATGTACGTTAGGTTAATAATTATATTTCCACCCGGAGGAGCCTTGGTTGCTCGGGCAGGAAGGACACATTTGTGTACTGATTGTAATTTTATGTATATTCTGAAACATATTTCCATATTCAGATTTGTATTGTACATACATTTAACGGGACTTCCAGGGTCACTTGTAGAAACATCTGTCGGTGAAAACACAAGTGGAGAAGTCAGTTAATCTTTAATGCAAATGTTGGAAAAAAAACACCAACTTTATTTTCAAAATGGAAAAATAAAATCCTTACGTTTTATTAGGGCCAGAAAAACCAACCACGTGACTGTCTGAGCCTCCATCTCATGTGGGACGACAACTGGATTCCTGAAACAAATTAAAAATTAAAAGTGGATAAAAACATTTAAAGATCACATAACTTTCTGTATTTACTGTAAAACATGTGATTATAAGTTATTTTTCAGCTTGTGTCAGAATTTCCTTCTTCCTCTTTTCATTTCTTTTACTGACAGTTAGAGTTGTCTTTGTTTTGTTCCTCAGGTCAAAATGGTTGTGAACTTGTGGTTTGAAAACACAAAATTCACCTCACCTCTATGCAGAATTTGTCATTTATTAAAGGAAATTAAGTGTTTTTGTTAATCCCAGAGTTCAGTTTCTTTTTTCCTTTAATAACTAAAGTATTGTTTATTTTCCTTTTTCTTTTTTAATTTTATTTGACATTAGCTACTTGTCCGACTAACTTTTATTCAAAGAACCCAAAGAACACATATACAATATGTCGACTGGAAAATAACAGTGTATTCATTACATTTACATTTTTGAACCTTTAGTCTGAAATATACAGTTTAAAAAGTCATATCTGTCTCTTTGGGTTCATCTCAGTCTTCAGGGAACTACGACGTCTGAAACCGATGTTTGAGTTTTCATTTGTAAAAAAGTTTTTCAACTGACTGGAAGAAAAAGTGTTTTAAATTATTATAAATTGTATGAAAAAAAAATCATTTTGTTTGTAATCAGTGTATCTACTGTAAATACAACTTCTGAAACACTTTATTTTACTCTAGTAGATTAACATCATGAGGAGATAAATAACCATTGAAGCTTGTTCTTACCTCAGAGGACCCACTTGTATCAGTCTGTCACACACAGCCTCACTCCGAGAATGAGACTTTACAGAAAAAGGAAGTGTTCACACTTTGAAAGGGGATGCAAAGAAATGATTATCATCCCCTGTCATGCAAGCCAGAAAACAGCTTCTTGTAGGTGTTATGATTACAGTGATGGAGTTTGCAGCTTCTCACAGTATCTGCACTCAGATGCTCTTCCCCCCACTTCCTCTATTAGTTGTTGTTTGTAGTGAAGTCTTGTTGATAGGCACAGAGCAGTTTTCATTACTTCATATTTATTTTGAGAATTCCTGCTCACATAGTATTCACAGTGTCTCTATTTAAAACTTCATCTAACAATGTGAAAACGTATCAAAAGGGTTTGTGGAGAGTTTAATAAACATAAAAGTGCAGGTGAACAACACGTAAACAGGAAACATCTCACACAGAGAAAAAAGCATTTCACTCCCCGAGAGCTGCAGCCACGATCTTCACGGCATCGGCCGCCATTTCATCAATGGCGCCGTTCAGAGCTTGCAGCATGGCGGTGAAGGAGCGGCTGGCATAATGGGCGTGTCTGGGCATGGCCATCTCCACCAGCTTTGACGACACCGTGGCCAAGTCCTGTTCTGCCGCTGCCAGCCGCCGCTTCACTTCCCCTTTGGTAACCTCCCCTGACAGCGCACAGGTCCGCAGCCCTTTAAGTCTCGGGGGTTCCACGCCTCGCTGCCGGGCCAGTCGCTCGACTGATTTGTCATCCAGGCACAGAGATAACTGAGCTTTTGTCAGGATCCACACCGCTACTCACGCGTCCACCATAGAAGCCACCAGGGGGGCGGGAACGGCCGACATCCCAACAGATAGCGACGCAGAGGCCCATCGCGGAGCTTTGAAGGTCTCCTTTTTCTGGGTGACCAGGGCTGAGGTGAGCGTCGGGAGAGCCAAGAGAAGGGCTTGGGCTCGGATCTCTGGAAGGTCTTTGCCCAAGTCGTCCAACAGACTGCCCTTCCACAACTTATGACCCTTCACCTGTCTTTAGTTGTTCAGGAGAGCATGACCCAGACAAATACCTTCATCTGAAGTAACTTAATCAGCTCCATGCAGGTCCGGACCTCGGTATTATTTAAAAATGTGGGCGGTGGGTGAGTGAGTAGGAGGTGGAGTGGATCATCTTCTGGTAAATATACAAGGTAACGTAGTGTTAACGTCTCCTGCTCGACCTCCAGACCGGAGTCGGTGACGTACAGGGGAGATGTCTGTTCTCCTCCCGGGCTGAAGCCGCTTCTCACTTCAGGGTTCACACCCTTCACTTTCTGTAGCAGTAGAGAAATAACAGAGAAGCTGTTGTATTTATTTTCCAACACACTGTAACTGACCTTGTCCATCTTTTCTCTCTCTCTCTCTCTCTCTCTCTCTCTCTCTCTCTCTCTCTCTCTCTCTCTCTCTCTCTCTCGACCACTCACTCTCTTAAACACATTGAAGCTCTACTCTTACAACACAAGGCCAATCAGTGAATTGATTGACAGAATCTACTCTGCACTGTAACAATGTAAATATATGAGCTGGGTTGTTGTGTTTCTTCACTGAGACTCAAATGAAGAGATTTCTTCAGACACACTTTCCTTTGGGAAGGAACAAGAGGCTGAAGTCAAGCCCAAGAGAGAAAGACAGAAAGTTGGTGATGATGAGAGACAAGGACCAGTGTTCCCACTGTTCCCACTCAGGGCAGTATTAGTGTTATATAACTGTGCTGTTGAATACAAAGAAAGAAAATTCATAATTTGTTCCAACATATTTCATTTTATTTTGAGCAACAGGATATTTACATTTCAGGTGTGTGGGTTTGGATTAAGTTCACAACACTGGAAAGCACAAAGAAAAACATTCAGCAGTGATTCTCAGCATTTCTTGTCTAACTGCATGTAATTTATGTATATATAGATTATATAAAAAGTTATCAATACAGTCATTTTACACTCACATTATTTACATTTTAAGTTTCAAAATAAGGATTTTAACCTTTTATCCCTCACATTTAGCTATGTTCACTATTTTCTCCAGAACCTTTAATTAACAGTTTTAAATATTGATATATTATATTTTAGCTCAGTAATGTAACTTCTGTGCCTTCTTGCTAACTAGTTTTAAAATACTCCTAATGGCAACACAGTTTAACACATGAACTCTTCAGACTCTCTGTGATGACTTATTGTGAATATAAACTTCCTCAGGCCCGAGGTAGCTGTAAAAAGCAGGAGGAGAACATCTCAGGTCAAATCCTGACGTTAGAGTAAAGACTCTCATCTTGGTGTGAGCTGCTGGAGTCTCTGTTGGTCGTCTGACGTCGGGGCGTCGCTGTGAATCTCACCTGTGGAAAGTTCAGCTCCACTTCACCTTCACTGGTGTGGTCGTCAAGTAGATTTGGAGATGTTGGTGCACGTGCAGCTGCATCACTAATGTTTTCATAGTCCTGCAGGCTCTCTGGTTCATTCTAGGATGAGAGCGGAGGTAGTTTATAGATTATTTGTGCTACAATTTCTGGATTAAATTCACCTAATAGCAAAATATACGGACTGATATAAAGAAATGAGAGGTCACGGTTCCTGACCTTTTTAACTCGTGTTGGCTTGGACACCTTCGCATACACGGAGTCTTCTTCCACCTTTCTTTGCTTCTTCCTTGAAAAACAAATATCAACATGACATGTGCTGATTAATAACGACTTTGTTGTTCTGGTATTGTAACACAAAGATTAAATTCTCACTTCAGATTATTCTTAAAGTTCAGAGGAGCGTAGTTGACAGAATCCTCCTCGGTGTTTCCAGCTTGCCGTCTTGTGTGGTTTTGTGCAGAGGCAGCCTGAGCAGATGGAGACAGAAAACATCATTGATTATCAAGCAGCAACTGAATCACTTCATTCATGCTCTAAAATGGATGCTGTACAGGTTGTCTTTTAATCACTGGCCCCAGTATACTGAGATATAAGTGCACTGATAGACAGCTACTGACAGGGCAAACAGTGAGGGCAGGATATGGAAGAACAAGGAGGGAAAAGCAACAGCTTGAACAGTAAAAGACACATCTGCCTGTAGAGCCAGATTAATACTGATGATAGAAGATGGAAGGCAGTAGCTCTACATGGTCAATTTGAGGGTTGAAGATATCCTGATAGATTATTTTATTGATAATTTTTAAAAATGATGTGCACATGTTGTTGTCTTGTTTCAGATCCTTGCATCGTGTGTTCTCAAAATAAAACAAATAACAGATTCTGGGACTTTGGATGCTTTATAATATCACCACTAAAACATATTTGATAACATATTATTGAAATTATGACTTTAGAGCAGGGGTTTTCAACCAGGGGTCCGCGGCCCCCTGGTGGTCCGTGACGGCATTGCAGGGGGTCTGCGAAATTAACTTTGATATTTCAACACATTTCCAGATTACTCTTGAATATCATGAAAAATATCTAACATAAGAAAAATATATCTAAAATAATATAAAGGTGATGAGGGGAACCTTGAAACCGGCTTGGGGCTAGAAACTGCAGGTAGTTTTCCCCTGTGCATGCGTGTTAAATAGAGATGTACAAGAGCGGTTGACCTAGGTAGAAAAACTCTCAGGAGGTGTTGGAGATGTAGTTTGTGTGATGGGAATTTTTGTTTTCCCAAAAAGAAGGCCCAAAAGGGCAGCATTAATAATGACAATATGAATAGACAAAAGAGTGAAAAACAAATACTTTGTAATGAGAAAAATGAATTGGCATAATAGCCAAAACAATTAA
The DNA here is from genome assembly GCF_947347685.1 of Pleuronectes platessa. NCBI lineage: Eukaryota > Metazoa > Chordata > Actinopteri > Pleuronectiformes > Pleuronectidae > Pleuronectes > Pleuronectes platessa. Next base: position 4,315,316 of record NC_070635.1, read on the forward strand.
TTGCAATAACAGTCAACTTTACCACGTTCGCTGGTTGAGAAACAATTTCTTAGGAGAGTTATAACACTTACGTCTATCGAGTAGCAGTTCTCCCAACAGAATGAATAGACAAGCTTAAATCGGGCCTAAGCACGCCCCTACAGTTGGCACAAACCATGATTGTTATTGATCACCGTTACTTTAACGTTCTCTCAACATGTCAGCTACATGTCTGTACATTTAAGTCATGAACGTTATATATTGATGTACATATGGTTCTGAGATGTAGTACAACTACAAACTGCATTTTAATTTTGTTTTCAATTCGTAAACACTGAAAATCCACCATTTTTGTTGTTTTTTACACAGATTTTTCTTGATTTGTTAACTAGATATATCTAGATTTGCTTTAGAGTATTTAGAAGAATCAGTAGTTTTACAGCTGTAACAGGGTAGAAGTGACGAGGCAGAGGCTTAAATATCCTGAATCTTAGACCTGTAGTCTCCTTAATCACTGTTTCCTACGATTTCAATATACATAAAGCCAATTAGATATAAATGTTGAAGTTTCAACAACTGGTTGTTAAATAATTAAAAAATCTATTGTGCTACGACACGGTTCTGACAACAGGCCACCATGACTAGACACTTTGAATTAAACTCTTTTTAACATAAATCTTCTTGAGTTTTACTAAAGTCTCTGTTTAAAGACTGTTTTAACTTATTGTTTTCTAGTTTAAAGTGTTGTCTCAACCCGGGACTCACCTGGGGCAGATTCAAAATGCTGTAAACAAGGTTGATGTCGGTCGGAGGCCTGTGGAATATAAAAGATATGTAAGAATAAACATATGCATACAGAGTGAATGACTATTATAAATAACAGGGCAGACTTTCATTGTGCTATTCATGTCGGAGGATATAGAACATAAATGGATGCTTTGACTATAGCATGAGCAGCAGTCCATGTCTGACTCTGTCCCACATGATGATCCTTGTCCTGGGTGGGGACAGTGTGTTGAGTGGGTGTGGTCGTACGTGCTGTCTGGAAGAGGCTGGTGTTCAGGGGCGTCTGGACGACTCAACTGCTCCGAAAAATCAGAAGGGGATTTGGTGTTTGTTGTTCCTTGTTGAATAGATTTCTTCCTCCTGAGTCTGAAAACATAGAGGGACATGATATGGTTACACATGCCGGACCATCTCTGAAATGTATTTATTTAATCAAATTCACTTCTTATTCATTCACCTTAAAACTATGACGATTAAAATGATAATCATCAGGACAAATAGAGCAGGAAGGAGGAACTTCAGGATATGCAGAGAGTTTCCTGTGGCTAAAAGAGAGAGAGCATCATATCGAGCTTCACCTTTGGCTACCGAAATCAAATCATTTACTC